>NW_019671922.1:462370-472585 GCF_002708625.1 Rhizopus microsporus ATCC 52813 | reverse complement strand
TTTCTCTCTTTTTCTACATATACTCATTATTTCCCTCTCTCTTTTGACATGATGTCGTTTTATTCAAACGTATTTTTCTTTGTCGTCTTTTTACGTATATAATTTTTTTTATTTTACGACAATATTTTATAAAATTAACGTCAATAATTAACAAGTAAAGATTTAGTCGGCCCAAATGGGCCGATTGCCAAATCTGTACTTGTTAATTAATCATGTTTTCTTTAATGGTAAAATGTTGGAATGAAAAGCGCTCCACTTTTAGCACATTGTACATTTTACTATGGTCTTCAAAGTAGTTATCTTTATAAAAGTGATAGAATAAGGATATTAAAATGGCAAAAGATGGCCATAGATCATCATAACTATCAGGAACAGTGATTGAAGAAGTAACAGTAAAGAAGGAAAAGAAGAAACATAAACTTCAATGCCATCCATATGTTCCATGACGAAATAGCAGTATGTAATTCATATACACATATGCAGCATGCGTTTGGATGATACGCTGAAAATGCTGCTCAAATCCAGTGTTTTGACGAAGACTGTTATTGCCTCTCAAGGTAAGAACAGTGTCACGAAAGCTTCTATCACTATACTCAATAAGGATAACCGCAGCAAATTCTGAATACGTCTGTCACTTCCTTCAATCAAACGCATTCTCATGGAAAGACTGATAACAATGTACGGTGCATTAGTTTCTGTTTGATCATTATTATTACTGTCGCTTTCATGGCTGCTCAATATCTCATGTGCATGACGATATACACGTGCGAAAGGGTTGCATAGGGCAAGCATGACTGAAATATCTCTAATGATCTCAGGATCAAGGCAGCTATTTCGTACTTATCTTCGTTCAGCGGCATAGTATGGATCAAAGATATACAGCTGGGCGTAAGAAGGTTCACTGCCCTTAATTGGAGTCAAGGGGCCTTGACAGTGGCAAAGTGCACCATGGATTTGAAAGGCATTTAATTCACCTCTATTGTTATTGTTGTTGCTGTTGTTGTTGACACGATCCTCAGGTGAAATAATATCGCAACCCAACAAAGTAAAGGCAAAGGCAGCATTATATTGACGAAGATTGTCCTTAAAGTGGTGACCATGGGTGTCTGTACGTTCGAGCAAGTCCTTCAAGTACTCAGGTAGATCAGGCAAGAGTTGCAACTGGACTGATCCCTGCTTGCATCATGATTCCCGGCTGGGGTTTCTCATCGAAGATATCTCTTGCCTTTCATCGATCCAGTGCAAGGTGTGACAGTGTGAGCATTCCTTGTCCATACGTCCAAGGTCCAAAGGACAAAGGTGAGAAAGCTGCGATATAAGCAGCAGGAATGGTCTGAGAAGGTTCTACTCTAGGTCTTCCCCTACGTCTTACTGGTCTGCCTTCCTGCTCTTCTTGTTCAGCTCGACGTCTGTGTCATGATGCTGCAACTCTTTCTCTGCACGCTTGGCAGGTGCAATAGCGTGAATCTGCTGGCAATATCGCAACACAGTAGGAGTATATGGTTGTTCTAGAAGTATTGTTTTCCATTGTTCTAATGAGCTACAATGTCAGCAGACACATTCGAATAAAAAAAAACATTACATACCAAATTATTTCAAAATGTTTATACGATGAGTAAAGAAAAGAAACGCTTAATGCGATGAGAAAAGAAAAACGTTTATATTCGAAAAGAAAGGAAAGAAAGCTCATGTACTTTCAGGAATCAAATGCTTGTCCCGCAGGTTCAATGTTCGAGTTGGAAAAACATTAAAAAGCAGTCAAATCGTGTGATATAGAGCGTTCTAATAGCATCAGATAAGAGATCAGATAAGCACAGTAACACCAGGACTGCACTCGCTTCAATATTTAACCGTTCTTGGTTGGGTTGTGACCCTTGCTTAACACCTCTCTACCTTTTTATTGTGTATCCTCAAGTTGTTATTTTGAGCATCTTAGTGCCATCAGCATATAAAGTCAGATTATTAGCTTGTATCAAAGCATGTGTATAACAAATTCAGGTACAACTCTTGAATATTTGTCAGGCACAAATAATCTTTTAAACAGAAAACGACAGTTTCCCCCCTTTAGTTTGTCTGTACAAACCTTGTTCTCGTTCTCAGGTATCCATTTTAATAAAATTAAGCATTTTATCGGATAGCTGATTTCCCGTCTACTCCACAGTTTCCAGATTTTGGGGGTTTCATTTGCCACCCAAAAGAAGATAAAGTGATGAGAGTGGGGTAAGTATCCCTTTTCGCTGTTGCTACTGCTGTTGTCTTTTGAAGCCAAAGAAGTCAAGTGTGATAGTGACAATTATATACTATCCTCATCACAAGTATGTGTATACCAGCACACTCCACTTTTCTTCTAATTCTCTGTTTACTTTTCAATGAAATCGTCCTTTTTATACAACAGAGGCAAAAAATAAAGCTTACTTTAAATGGTAAAACAAGTGTCATACAGAATCTTTAATTCTCAAATCTTCAAATTACAATATTTATATAATGTGAATGACTAAACACAGGATGCCAAATGGATACTATGTGTACCATAGAGTCATTATTTCTTCAAAAGGAAAGCAAATGCAAATTTGTAAGCGTTATTTGAACAATTTCAAGCGGGAATAACTTTAGGCATTGCCCCGGTTTCCAATTTTTACATGTGACATCATTTCTAGGCAATATTGGCCTGTGACAAGGACTTTAGCTTGCCTTATTTGGTATATGGTTTGTACTCCACTGTAGCGGGGTAACCCCTGCAGGATATCACAATTCATCAATTTTTTCTTATATAAGCCGTTTGGATGGAGTTTATTATTTATTGAAATTTTCTCAATTTTTTCTTTTCTTTTCTTTTTTTTCTTATAAACAAAAAGAAGAAAGATGTCTGCTATTCGTGCATTCACCTCCGTCAAGGTACGACTGTTATCATCAAGTTAAACTTGTCACTTATACATTATTAGGCTGCTGCTCGTCAAACTTCCTTCCGCTTCACTCCTGCTGTTGCCATCGGTGCTACTCGTGCTTACTCTTCCAAGGTTAAGGTGTGTTGATATTAGACGCGTATATGTAGAAGTGAAAAAAGAGCAGAGATTAACTATCTTGTAGTCCTTGAAGGAACGTCTTGCTGAACTTATCCCCGAAAAGCAAGCCGAAGTCAAGGCTTTCAAGAAAGAATATGGTTCCAAGGTTCTTGGTGAAGTCACTGTTGACCAAGTTTACGGTGGTATGCGTGGTATCAAGGGCCTTGTCTGGGAAGGTTCTGTTCTTGATGCCGAAGAAGGTATCCGTTTCCGTGGTTTGACCATCCCTGACTGCCAAAAGGCTCTTCCTGCTGCCAAGGAAGGTGGTGAGCCTCTTCCTGAATCTCTCTTCTGGTTGCTTGTCACCGGTGAAATCCCCACCGAAGAACAAGTCAAGGCTCTCTCTGCCGAATGGGCTGCTCGTTCTTCTCTTCCCGCCTTTGTTGAAGAAATCATTGACCGCTGTCCCAAGACCCTTCACCCCATGTCTCAGTTCTCTCTTGCCATCAACGCTCTTCAACACGAATCCCAATTCGCCAAGGCTTACAGCGCTGGTATTCACAAGTCTCAATACTGGGATCCTACCTTTGAGGATACCATGGATTTGATTGCCAAGCTCCCCAACGTTGCTGGTCGTATCTACCGCAACATCTACAAGGATGGCAAGCTTCCTTCCATTGAAGCCGATAAGGATTACTCTTACAACTTTGCCAAGCTCTTGGGTTACGAAACCAACGAAGACTTTGTTGAATTGATGCGTCTTTACCTCACCATCCACTCTGATCACGAAGGTGGTAACGTCTCTGCTCACACGTAAGTATTAATATCCAAATGAAAATGAGAAGGGGTGTGCTGATATCATTGTATAGTACCCACTTGGTCGGTTCTGCTTTGTCTGACCCCTATCTCTCTTTCGCCGCCGGTTTGAATGGTTTGGCTGGTCCTCTTCACGGTTTGGCTAACCAAGAAGTCCTCCGTTGGACCTTGAAGATGAAGGATGCTATCGGTTTGGATGCCAGCGAAGAACAAATCAAGAAGTACTTGTGGGATACCCTTAACAGCGGTCAAGTCGTTCCTGGTTACGGCCACGCTGTCTTGCGTAAGACTGATCCTCGTTACACCGCTCAACGTGAATTTGCCCTCAAGCACTTGCCCGATGACCCTCTCTTCGGTTTAGTCTCCAAGTTGTACCACATCATTCCTGGTGTTCTTACTGAACACGGTAAGACCAAGAACCCTTGGCCCAACGTTGATGCCCACTCTGGTGTTCTCCTTCAATACTACGGTCTCACCGAACAAGATTACTACACCGTTCTCTTTGGTGTCTCTCGTGCTCTCGGTGTCACTGCTCAATTGATCTGGGACCGTGCTCTCGGTATGCCTCTTGAGCGTCCCAAGTCTTACAGCACTGCTCACCTCAAGAAGATGTTCGGTGCCAACTAAAGTAAATAGCTTACAACGGTAATATTTTTATTTCCCCCTTCCCTTTCTGTAAATTTTTTGTCTCTGTTATTATTTAAAAATGCCAAAAGAATAAAAGAGAATAGTTTATCTACTAAACGATAGTAGTGGAATGTGTATACAAAATGGAGGACAAGGACACAACGGCTGTGTAAATGATCTTGGACTATCGTCATACAATGAGGCGCAGAAAGAATACTAGACTCAAATATTATTAAAGAAAAACACGACAACTTCAATCAATACTATTTATTGCTTTATTCAATCATTACAAGACTCATTGACTATCAACAGGAAACGGTTTCAAGTCCCACACCTTTTCAGCATATTCAGCAATAGCACGATCCGAAGAAAAGAAACCCATGCCAGCCGTACATAAAATAGACTTTTTGGTCCATTCAGCCTTGTTTTTGAATGTAGCATCCACTTTTTCATTTGCTTGAAGATAAGCATCAAAGTCAGCAGAGATCAAATAAAAGTCACCACCATAAGTGAGCGTGTTAATAAGAGGCGCAAATACAGAGGCATCACCAAACTGACCAGATTGAATAGCATCGATAACTACCTGAAGCTGCTCATCTACCATGAGACCATGATACTTTTGCTGATGACGAAGGTCATCCACTTCGTCAGCCAAGACACCAAACATGAAGATGTTCTCTTGACCAATTTGCTCAGCAATCTCAATGTTTGCTCCATCCACTGTACCCAAAATCAAACCACCGTTCAAGACGAACTTCATGTTGGAAGTACCAGAGGCTTCTGTGCCTGCTGTAGATATATGTTGAGAGATATCAGAGGCAGGTATGATAAGTTCAGCGCGAGATACGTTATAATCAGGAATAAAGATCACCTTGAGCTTGTTTTCAATATCCTCATCTTGATTCACCACTTCAGCAACGCTATTAATCAATTTGATGACTAGCTTGGCAATATAATAGCCAGGAGCAGCCTTGCCCCCAAAGATGACCACACGAGGAACAGCTTCATCAAGCTCTTGAGCAGACATCTTCTTTAGCTGCTTATATCGATAAATGACGCCAAGAATGTTCATGAGCTGACGCTTGTACTCATGGATACGTTTCACTTGAATATCAAATAAGGCATGAGGGTCGACATTCACATTCAGATTATCCTTGATCCATTCAGCCAGACGTCTCTTGTTATCTAGCTTGACAGCTGCCCACTGTTCTTGGAACTCACTGTTGTCTGCATGTTGTTTTAAACCTTCAAGAAGGTTCAAGTGTGTGACCCATTGTTCTGATCCACCCAAGGTCTTGGTAATCAAATCTCGAAGCCCAGGGTTTGCTTGGTAAAGCCATCGACGGGGAGTGATACCATTAGTGATATTGATAAATTTTTCAGGACCATAGTACTTTATGAAATCGCTAAACAGATGCTTCTTGATCAAGTCAGAATGAAGTGCTGCTACACCATTGACCTTGTGAGAACCAACAACAGCCAGATGAGCCATACGCACTTGCTGAGGGGAGCTTTCTTCAATGATAGACACACGTTTGAGCAGTTCACGGTCGCCCAAGTATTCCTTTTCCACCTTTTGCAAAAAGAAGAGATTGATGTCGTAGATAATTTGCATGTGACGAGGCAGAATCTTTTCCATCAAGGGTACCGACCAGCGTTCCAAGGCTTCAGGCAAGACAGTGTGGTTGGTGAAACCGAATGTGTGAGTGACAATATCCCAAGCATCATCCCAGTCGAGACCTTCGATATCGACAAGGATACGCTGTAATTCAGGCACAGCCAAGGTAGGATGCGTGTCGTTCATTTGAATAGCTACCTTGCTAGGGAAGTCCTTCCAGGGACATTTGGCTCGCTTAAATCGGTGTATGATATCTTGAAGAGAGGCACAGACAAAGAAGTATTCCTGCTTCAGTCGAAGTTCCTTACCGACCAGATGATTATCGTTTGGATAGAGTACAGAAGTCAAGTTTTGAGCATTGTTTTGTTCGGCGACTGAACGATCATAATCACCTGCATTAAACGAATCAAAATCAAATGTGTTTAAGGGCTTTGAGGCCCAAAGACGAATATTGCCACAGAACTTAGTGTTGAAACCAGGGATAGGCATATCATACGCCATCGCCTGGACCTTGGATCCACCTTCCCAAGACATACGTGATTCTCCCTTTTCGTTTACCTTTGTGGCCACATAACCGCCAAATCGGACCTCGTAACGGATATCTGTACGAGGAAACTCCCAAGGATTATTAAAGTTGAGCCAGTAATCAGGCATCTCGGTCTGATAGCCGTCCTTGATGATCTGTTTAAAGATACCGTACTGATAACGAAGACCGTATCCCCAAGTAGGATAATCTTGAGTGGCAGCTGAGTCCATGTAGCAGGCGGCTAGACGTCCAAGACCACCATTGCCAAGCGCAGGATCTTTTTCTTGAGAGAGCAAATCTTCGAGATTGAAGCCCAGATTCTTGACGCTTTCCTTATAATTATCCTTGACGTGAAGAGAGTTAAGTGCGTTATCGAGGGCACGGCCAAGGAGGAACTCCATGGATAAATAGTAACATCTCTTGGGATTTTGTTTATGCAAAGCTTCTTGTGTAATGTTCCAATCTTCCAAGAGTCTATCTCGAACGGAATGAGCGGTTGCTTGATAAATGGCCCATGCGTCGACATTATATACACCGCGACAGAGGGTAGTGATGGTATGATGAACGATATCATTTTCAATAGAATCAACGTCATTCTTCTCTGGGATGATATGTTTCTTCCAGTTTGAGATGGCTTGCTCATCAAGCTTAAGACGGTATGAAGGACGAGAAGGAACACTGGCAGGAGTAACAGGTTCAGATTTGTCATCATCAACATGGATAATAACATTGGTTAGGCGACGCGTCAACTTGGGCATCGATAAGCGTCGTGGCCTCGTAGTAGATTCACTCATGGTGTGGGAAAGGATAAAGAAAAGGAAGAGATAAGCAATAAACAGCAATGACATAAATACAAGTTACAAGTTGAATCTCAGCATAAATGCTTTCATTGTGATTGCATTTTGTAACTGTCTTCACATCTGATGATTTTTTTTTGACATTTTTCCCCTTTATTTTTTTTTTTTTTTTTCTTGACTACAAGAAAACAGAGACTGTATAATTGTATTTTCGTGGACTTAAATAAATTGAATATTAAGAATGTCCTATAAAGGAAAGGCCGTTACTTTCTTTTTTGTTAGTTACTTGATCTCCTTTTTGTAGGATGTTTGTCATATGAAGCATACACCATTTTTAACAAGATATTAACAAAGAATGTAGACGTACTATTGGTTATCTTTCCTGTTTCTGGCATGACCATATCGCAATCTGTCCTACTTTCCTTTTACGATAAATGGATCCAGAGTTATGCTATATAGATTGATAGACGCGTCTCTTTTTCTCTTTGTCAATTCATTGATCATGTCTTAACAGGCTCAATAGTAAAGCTTGAAAACCAAAACTTTTTGGGGAATAAAGTTTCTCTGCATCTCGCTATAAGGTACACCTTTTAGCCCTGTGAGTTATCATTATTCAAGAAGTTTTCTAGAGCATCAGTACGCAGACGAATTAACTGCCAGGATAGACATTAGTTGCTTCATAGAAATAAAAAAAAATCACTCGAGTCTGTCTTTACCTCAAGAATTGATCAAGTAGCGGGATCGTTAGTGTTTTATTATTCAACAGGGGATGATCAGCATGAAGAAAGGAATACATTAAAGTACATATAGTTACAGATCTGTTTACAGTGTGCCTTAAAAGTATAAATACACTTTCTTAAGATGATCATCTATTTCATTAATTTAAATTTTCATATGTGTCAAGTGAATACATGCTTATTGATGATACTTCTATATTCTAAACAGATTTATTAACAATGTTATTTACATGTCGTTTTCTTGGATTCATCTTCCCAAGCAATGATTTCTCTAAAAGTGAATGAAATACGCTTTTCTCGATGAATGATGCTCCCTTCTGGTGTTATTTCTTCCAAGTCCTTTGAAATAGAGTGTTTATATTTGTATCTTGCATCACCCGATAAAATAATCAAAGAACGACGCGCTATATATGATCCAGTCAGTACATAGTATTCAATTTATAATACACTTACGAAGCACGATATCAATGCTTGGTGATTCTAGCTCTTGTTGCTCGAGGGTGAACTTCATTAGGCAATCAGATAGTAGTGATAGTGATAGGATGTTTGGTCCAAATAAGGCAGGTGCGTCGATATGTGGCATAATACCTTGACCAGCATTATATTCATTGACTAACAAATGATTTGGCTTATTTGGCATCCATTGATGATCCATGATCCTCTTTACAAAAAACTCAATAAATTCAGGCAATGGTCCATATTCTTCCAAAACTTTTCTATTCAACCATGAATTGTGTCTCGAGTATTACTAATGACTCAGTTTGTTACCTATAACGATAACTAAATAAATGACCATATTGCTGTGTTCTTCGCTTTAACTCTGGATTCGGTCTATGTGTATATATATATCTTTAATGTTTGACTATTATAATACAATATATACTTTACCCTATGCCAAGACCTGACCATACTTGCTTATTCACTTCATTGACCAATAATTCTTCTTCTTT
Organism: Rhizopus microsporus ATCC 52813; assembly: GCF_002708625.1. Lineage (NCBI taxonomy): Eukaryota > Fungi > Mucoromycota > Mucoromycetes > Mucorales > Rhizopodaceae > Rhizopus > Rhizopus microsporus. Next base: position 463,512 of record NW_019671922.1, on the reverse strand, counting down.
CTCTGATACGACATCTTTTATGAGAACCAGTCCTTGTATTTTATTGCCAAGGTCTTCTACCAACATAAAAAGAGGAAAGAGAGAAAAGAAAGAGAAATTCTGAAAAGAGGAGATTGAAAAAAATTACAAGGCAGGTACACACGCACACGCTCTGGTGTCTCCGTTTCATTCTAAAGTCAATCGTCTCAAACAGTTCTTTAGTAAGTTAAGAAGAGTTCATATATGATCAATTGTGTCAAATATGTGACTGTGAGCAATGCGCCACTTTACTTGAATACATGATTGTATTTTAACTTGACAGACCCAAGCTAAAACGATACTTGGCTACTTCAGCTTCTTTGTATATTCCTCATGGCCTGCTTTGATGCTAATAGCAAAAGACATTTTGAGCCTCTTATCAGAGCATTTATCCATCCACAGACCCCTTGATGTTTGCTTCCAGGATCAGCCATATGCATTTTTCTCGGATCCATTTTCTGCATCATAAACTTTACCATAAACCTTGTTAACGCTGCCGAAATTCATTATAAAAAGGGAACTGGAATTGACTTTAATCCATTTTTTATACATTCAAAAAGAACATAGAAAATGCAATTCAAACTCTTGACTCTCGCTCTCTTTGCCAGCTTCTTTGCTACTGGTTTTACCGCACCTATCTATCCTGGATTAACAGAAGCAGAAAGTATATCTATCAGCCCACTCGTCCAAACTTTGGGACTTACAGACCCGACTAAAGAACAAGCTGATTGTATAGGCAAGGTTGCAAAAAATTATAAACATTTGTTTTTCGATGGTGTGGCTACACTTCCAGCATTTGCAAATATAACCAAAGCCAAGTTTAATGAATTATACCAAAAATGTCTCCAAAATCTAATAGGTTTTAAATATAGCGATGCTCATGGTGTTAGTCGTGGCTTACAGTGATATCTATACTCAATTTTCCTTTAAGAAAGTGCTTAGTCCTTTAATATGGAAAGAATATAAAATGAATAGTCATAAAAAGATAAGCTATGTATAACGCCGCTTTGTATGCTTGATATTTAATCAATAAGTTTGGCAAAGGCCATCGTATTCTTTGAAAAGTAATCAGCAATCACTTCAAATCCGTCTTCTTCATGATCTAATTGGTCAAAGAATAAATC
>NW_019671922.1:417097-462270 GCF_002708625.1 Rhizopus microsporus ATCC 52813 | reverse complement strand
GAATAAAGTGTGTTAGCATGAGTTTGTCTATATATGCACAATCTATGAAATACCGTTGATGATATGAGTGTCTGCATAAAAAGTGAACAGCTGGAAGATCCAAGGTGCCATGACATCCTGAGCACTTTTGAACTTGAAATATGCGAGCACTATGCTTACAAAGTAAGTCAAAGAGATGATACAAGAGAGTATTGATCATACCTCGTCTTCAATTCTTCAATCTCTTTCCTACGCTTCTCAGTCTCATGACGATAACTCTCGATTAGCTCGTCATTCTTTATGTTTGCATTTATTGTTAGTCATAAAGAGTGTTAAAGTCCTTTGATTTACCTGCTTCAGTTCCTTTCGCTCGTATTCAATCTTTTTACCAATATAGTCCTTGATCAAGCCAATACTTGCCACATTTGACCTTGAAAGTGCTTGAACCACTTGAATGGGAGGCAACAAGTCCTTTTCATCTATATGCTTCATTACGGAAAGTAATTCCTGCCTTGACTTGGCCAAGACTTCAGGTGAAGACGAAAAGTAAGACAAGACCATGGGATATAAGGAAGCATCTTTAGGACTAAAAAACAGATTCATTAGTAAGTAAGCAGCGTGTACGCTTTAACATTGCTCTTTTACCCATATTTCCGTACACCTTCAATAACTCGTTCTGTCGACTCTTTTTCCATCCAATGATGTAAGATATCCGTATACATGCCTGTTTTCTCATACAAATAAACGATCCCTTCATCAAACTGCTTCAACTGACAAAGTACAAGCGCTTGGTTGGTGTCATAATCAACTGATTCATCCTTTAACAGTGCCAATGCCTTTTGACGGGACTCTTTGTTGGACTTCATCAAATACAGTTCTAAGAGCGTATTCCAAATCGACTTGCGCTCTTCTTGTTCTTTAGGCGACTTTATATCACCATTATTCCTCCACAGCTTTTCAAACACTGTCTCCAAGAATCGAGTAAGGTGATCTGGACGATCAACAAAGGCAGGCATGAACTTTCTTGGAGAAGGTGGTGCATAACTTAGACGGCTATGTGCCATGTTTTTGCGCTGTTCTGTCGTTTCAGAGTGAAGTGAGGTTGTCTCATTGCCTGCAAACGGAAGATTGGATAATAATGCTTTCGCAGTGATGTTGTGAGCAATACTTGATGTTGGGGACTCATTACTGTTGCTGTTGGTGGTGCCACTTCCAAGAGTGCCAGTACAAAGTTCACAAAGGACATCTGTGGTCTCTTCAGGTAAGTGAAGCAATAACGTTTTACTGTATCTTTGTAAATGTCGGTCTGCTTCATGTGGGCCCAATTTGCGAATGTAGGCCAAAGCGGCAGAATATTTCTTCATATCTTCGATGATGATATCAAGGTACATACCATGCTCTTGGAATTTTTCTGCAAGATAAACAGCATGATCATAGTAGCTTGCTTGTCGGCAGACATTAATGGCTGTTTCAAGATCAAAGTTGAGGTCATTGTCTGTCTGATCAATGGTATAAGTAATTATGAAGTACTGTCAAACATTTTTATATTTACCTTGATAAACTGGTCAAGTCGAGATACATCCTTTAGTTTTGTATAGCAATTTAATAGCAGAGTTGTATGATCGGTATTAGCCAAGCCTTTAGAATGGAGCTCTTGAAGATAATTTGTCAAGTTGTATATTCTTTGAGCGTCCAAAAACTATGTATTCTCTATAAGCATAACTATACATTCTAAATACACTTTGTTATTCACCTTTCGAATCACATATGAAGGCTCCAATTGTCCTATAGTTCTTATATACTGTTCCATTGCACCATCATAATCACCCTTTTGATACAAATGATCACCATACTTTTTGAATATTTCTGCGATACTAGTATCATCGTACTTTTGCATATGAGCTAAATTGATGGCCAAGACATAAAGATTTAACTTAAATAGTATCTCTAATTTCGTAGGGGTATCTTTCTCATCCAAACGATAAAGCTATATATATATTCTTAGTACAAAGGGGACCCTTTCCATATAACATTAGTTTACCCTGCCATCTGTACAAGCAACCCAAATAGAATTCCACTCACAAAATATTCCTCGGATACCGCCCATGAATGTGCCTACATGCGCAATAAATTTATTAGCCGTATCAAAGATGGCCACTTTGGTTAGTTCGTTTGAGCTTGCTATTGTCCTTTTCGAGGAGTTAAAATGAAGTGAACTGCGCGTTCCTGCAGAGGAGGTTGTAACAGGAGGAGATACGATGACTAGATAATTTGATTTAAACCAGGTTAATGATGACTTGGGAGTATCATAAGCAAAACAAGGTCCTCTTCCAGTTGGATCATAAAAGTAGATGGCTTCATCACGACCAATCACTATTTCTTGTTGATCATTCATGACTGCACATCCAAGCCCACAGCCTTGTTCGTCAAGTATTGTCTAATGACATTCATATACCGTAAGCCAGAACTCGAGCATATACCTTGTTGTATAAAATACTTACCACAGTAGGCTTTGCAGCAGATGTGTTATAGGACATGATATTGTTGGTTGTAACAATAAACAAGATAGTTGACTTGGTCTGCTCACGAAATCCTAATCCAGTAATAGGCTCATCGCCTTCATAGATCACCTTTTGTTTAACTGTCTTATCTTTTGATAAATCACCACGTATCGAAATCACTACACCATTAGCCAACCCCACAGCACACTGTGACATGTTTTCCAAGATAACGAATGTAGATACCTTTATGACTTGTGAGATACATTATCGTCAAACTTTATGCAATCCCTTACTGGATATGGTTTTCCTCCATGTTGTATCTTGATGGTTCGTAAAAGTGTAGGTATAATAATATCATCCGATACTTCTGTTGACTTTAGTGCATCCAGATCCCAGAACTTGAGTATGGGTATGCCGGATTGTGTATCATCCTCCTATTCTCACACAAAGAAACAGTGTACTATGTTAGATATCGATCAACGTACATCTTGATATAACTTACTCCAATCGTGACAAGGATATTCTTTTGCTTAAGTTGCTTTAAATGAGTAACACGTCCGCCATCATAGGCTATGAACATTCTGGACTTGAAGGTACGATCTATAATGTGAACATTGCCTGAACTATGTAAACATAGCAGTTAAGGATAATCGTTTAATTTGTAGGTTCATATTATATAATATCAGTATATTAAAAGGATATCTGCTGCTGCTATTTGTCCTCTTCCTGCTGTAAACACCAAGAGGTCATGTTTCTATATGAATGGTTATAAGGGGACTTGTTTTACTCAATTATGACTTGAAGGTACTTGAAATACTGCAGGAGTCTTTCCATGATCATTAGAGTCTGTTACTTGCTGTTTATCAAAAAAGTTGAATTGTCTCCACTGATTTAAAGACATTATGTGACAAAAGTAAAAGGTACGGAGATTGTTTCGAGTTCACTTCGCTTTACAATAAATTTAAACGGTGATGAAAAGTAGAGAGAAAATAATGCTTTTGTAATGTTTAAATTATGAGCACAAGTATGCACTTTCTTTATTTCTTTGTTCAGTTTAGAAAGCAGTAAAAGAGTATTGGGAATGAATACCAGTGTAAGCCTTAATAAGTATCACAAGTATTGCTTTATTTATTATTTGGCGGCAGGGTAAACACATTTAACAAGATCAGATACCTTCGTGTCATAGAACTCGTCAACAATTTGAGAAGGGGCAGGCTGACCATCTACAAAAACACCAGGTATGGTACTAACAGTATCAAACAAGCACTTGGCCTGCATTGTATCTAGGTCTGTAAAACCCAGACTGTCAGCGATCGGTTTGATAAACGCTTTTTGTTCTTTTGTCAAGCCACCAACGATGGGAGCTATGTCTTGGGCAGCACTACCAGTGTCAACAGCTGCGGTAAAGCCAGTAGCAAAGAAGCTGGCAAAGAGAGCGAGAGTCAAGAGTTTGAATTGCATTTTCTATGTTCCTTTTGAATGTATGAAAAATGAATTGAGGTCAATTCCAGTTCTCTTTTTATAATGAATTTCGGCGGCGTTAACAAGGTTTATGGTATAGTTTATGATGCAGAAAATGGATCCTAAAAAAAATGGAGAAAAATGCATATGGTTGATCCTAGAGGCAACGGTAAGGAGGGTCGGAAAAAAGGGGTAAATGTTCTGATAAGAGGCTCAAGATGTCTTTTGCTATTAGCACCAAAGCAGGTCATGAAGAATATATAAAGAAGCTGAAGTAGAAGTATCCAAATATTATTTTAGCTTGAGTCTGAGAGATGAGGCCTTATCTGGATTTAGTTAATTGAACGTGTACGCTTTTGATACACTTTGTTATACACTTTATTCACAGCACTAGTTTAATGTATGATCCCCTGCCTATGTTGTTTCTTGGGAAAAAGAAAAACCACCAGTCTCACCAAGTGCTTTTGACCTCCCTTGAAGCATGACGCATTTCTTAAAGCAAGGTACCAATCTGGTACATGCACTAAAGCTCGCGCATCAATCCTGCATATTTTTGTCTTACTGCAACACATAGGCGGAATGCCTAAACTATTACCATTAGGTATCTAATCATCTTTTCATTTTATGCCTAGTTTAAGTAATATATATTGAAGTAGCATTACATTACATATACGCTTCAAGCCTAAAGGAACATGACAGAAGCTAAAGTTGTCAATGTCATTCATTAGTAAAAGCATAAACAATAGCATACAAACAATGAGCTTATTTTATATATGCTCATATGGCTGATATTATATTTATAAATCAATCTTTGAAAACTAGCAACATTTTATAAATAAATACGGTTGACTTCTATTGTAAACAGCGAAAGTACGGCTAACTACTGAAACTATAAAAGGGCCTGCTTATTGTCCAGCAAAGAAAGCACTTCATTTATTAAATGAAACTTTTCACTTTCTTATCTGTCTCTGTGGCTACTGTACTCCTTTCTCTTCAAAATGTCGTTGCTGCTCCTGCAGACTCTTTAATGGAAGGCTATAGTAAAAAGGGCACTACATTTGCTAGTTCTTACTGTGCAAAAGAAAAGGATACTAGAGGACGTGAAGCTTTCGCATTCCCCTTTATTTTGTCCACCATCTGATCTGTCAAGGGTGTTATCTGTGATGCCATTTTTTTTCGATGCTTCCGAGACTAAAAACGTCAAGGTTAAAAATGGAGCTGACGATAAAGAAAAGGAAGAAAAAGATAACGGCACCGGTAGAAAAAGAACAGTCTAAAATAAATGGAAGCATTAGTGTTGTTGAAACAAAGGTAACTAAAAGAAGCCCCAGAAGATAAAAAGCCAACAACTGTCAAGAGTCAAGATGATAAATGATGCTTTTTATATTATGTATTTAATACTTTGCTATTGATATAATATGAAGTAAAGATTATTCTTATGAAATAATAAACAATTATTCAAAGAGAAACTTGAAAAAGAGTTTAGAAGAATATAGTTGAACGTAAATGCATTTGTAAACTATCGTCCTAAGTATTGCTTAGTTACGGCAACGTAGGTAAATGGACATTGTAATAGATAGATTAAGCACTTTTTCAATGCCGCTATTTATGATAAAAATATAATGAACCATTATAAAAGCCAAACAAATGATTTAACTTTTGTTTTTCTCTTAAATTTCTTTTCAATGAATAACGATCAACAAAATTCAGAGGATGCTTCAAGCTGTATATTTTTCAATATATCTCGTGAAGCATTTCCGGCATTAATCTGTTCCTGCACTGCATGTTTAGCCTCTCTTTCTGAACAGGCTAGCACCGCCAGCGTTACTGTCTCTCTTTCTCCTGGAAATGAAGAAAGTACTGCATCATCTTATCCACAAAGTAACACAGGTAAGCAGCCAGTAACGCCTTTCTTACTCACAATTAATTGCTATATATTAGCTGATTACTTTGATACTCAATCAGAGAGTTTCTTTAGCGATTACACTCAGGATTCCCTTTATGAATACACACAGGTAGACAATGTATTTGCTGCACAGAATGAGATGATTAAACCTTTTGAGTTGACAACCAGAGCAAATGTAAGCTATTTTTTTTTTTACATAAATACGTCAGCGCTGACTAGGCGCTATTTAGGAAATATTGCTTTGCGGTGTAAAGACAAAGGACCTACAAATCGCCATTGTAGAAATATGGTGTAGGTCTGGTCTGAATAACAACTCAAGAAGACTACTTTATATGGCATGGTATAATTGGGTAATGTTAGACATCGCAAGAAGGTTAAACGAACTATACCGAAGAAACAATGGATACAGATTGGTTAATGAACTAAAGCAGGAACTCTCCAGAAGGATCCACTGTAAGTAAGCATATTCCCAAATATCGCCTACTCTAATTTTTATAAATATTGTAGTTGATTCGGAATTGGATCAACATCCACTTTTTAATGTGAACCGTAGAACACGGCTTGTTTACTTGGCAAACAACTTTGGGGACTCTATCTGTGCTCTGTCTGAGTTTACAGATTTTATACAAGTTATGGAGATGAACGATCTTGAATTTGATCATCTTTACATTAACTTATTGAAAAGAAGAGATGAATTATCTGACAGATTAAATATTGTTTCCGGGTTCTTTGTCTCAAATAGACCTATGGGATATTCTTCACCTAGAACTTCTTAAAGTTTCCCCTTTTATTTGCAAGATGCATTCATTGTCATAAACACGTTTTATATCAAAAAATAAACAGCCATGATTTTACTTTGACCTAGTAGATACAAACTTTAGGACATTCCGTAGTATCCAATCGTCAGCAATCGCTAGAAGCGTCTTTCCTTGCAGGATCAAAGTTTTGTTTGATAATAGAGATACCTACATCATTTATTTGAATCGCGCCCAGAAAGTACATTATTTGGGAGTCTTTTCCTTCCAAAGCTGTACAATCAAGATTGACAACATTTTTTCATTGTCAAACGAAGAGAAAAGAAAAGAATGATGATAATGTAGTCAAATTGTTTTTCTTATATGTTCAAGGAGTAACTTTATTTATCAAAAATACGTAATGAATTAGAAAACACCCTTCTATATCATAAAGACTAGTCAAAGCGCTTACTGATTTTGTTTATTCATTTGCCCAATAAAATCTTTAGACTGCCAGCTCTCATAATATGAAGCATAAGATCGAACTCCCATCAAAAGATGGTCCTTTTAATATTACTTTTAATATATCCTCCATCGACTCCGTCTCACGCTCAGGGTAATATTCCATTAAAGATCAACAGTTAATGCAAAGATATATTATAGTCTTTTTGAAGAACATTTTAAAATATCTACCAAAGATCTTATTTAGTTCTCAATGTGCAAATCTGCAATGATCTCTCTACTGGAAATGGAATCTGTCCAATAAAATCTTTTGAAAACTCTGCGATAGTCTTATTTAGGTGTATCTGGGCAATTTTTGTACTTTGCTGCAACAGTTTGGGTGGCGCAAAAATGAGTTCAACTCCGACACAGACCTCAAATGGGTCACAATCAGACACAGGTCAAAAATTTTTTTATCTTGATCTTTTACTTGATCAGTTTTTAAAAAATGGGACAATACAAGAAGGAAAAGCAGAGAGTCACCAGAGACAAGGCTGGTGGTGACGATCGTGCCAAGAACATGAGAGTAAAGGGAGAGAACTTTTACAGAGATGCCAAAAAGATCAAATACATCAATATGCTGAAGGGTGGAAAAGCCATCCGAGATTCTCAAGGCAGGATCGTTCAAGCTGCCGAATACCAAAGTTCAGAAGCAAAAGTGGCTAGAGTTGCACCTAATAGAAAATGGTTTGGTAATTAGCATCAATAAGACTCTATTGAAGAGAGATATTGACTACTATTAGGTAACACTCGAGTCATTGGTCAAAAGGCCCTAGAGCAGTTTAGAGAAAACCTTGGTGCCAAAGTTAGTGATCCTTATCAGGTGCTGTTAAAACAAAACAAGCTGCCCATGTCACTTTTGCAAGACGCTACAAAGCACACACGCATGCATATCCTCGACACAGACCCATTTTCCAATACATTTGGCAAAAAGGCACAAAGAAAGAAGCCTAAGATTGAGATTGGATCTATGGAAGAGTTGATGTCTAGAGTAGATGACACACATGGTAAATTTATAATCGGAACGGATTTAGCAAAACAAACTAAATACTTTCTTTATAGAAAACTATAAGTCTGACAAGGATTCAAGTCTTTTAGCCAACAAAGAATCTGATTATACCGACGCTAGTCGTGCTTGGTATCTTCAAGCAGGTCAATCCAAGCGTATCTGGAACGAATTGTACAAAGTCATCGACTCTTCAGATGTCATCATTCACGTCCTTGACGCTCGTGATCCTATCGGCACACGTTGTAGAAATGTAGAAAACTTTATTAGAAAAGAAAAGCCTCACAAGCAACTCATCTTTGTTCTCAACAAATGTGATCTTGTGCCTACTTGGGTAACAGCTCGTTGGGTATCCCATCTCTCTCAGTCTGCACCCACACTTGCCTTCCACGCATCTATCAACAACTCGTTCGGTAAAGGTTCACTTATTCAGCTCTTGCGTCAGTTCGCTACCCTTCACAGTGACAGAAAGCAGATCTCTGTTGGTTTTATTGGGTACCCTAACACAGGTAAATCATCCATCATCAACACATTAAAATCCAAAAAAGTCTGTTCTGTGGCTCCTATTCCAGGAGAAACTAAAGTGTGGCAATATATCACATTGATGAAGCGTATCTACCTCATTGACTGCCCCGGTGTGGTGCCTCCCAACTCAGATGATACAGAAGTTGACATCATTCTTAAGGGCTCAGTTCGTGCAGAAAAGATGGCTTCTCCTGAAGATACCATTCCTACCATCTTGGAACGTGTGAGACCTGAATACCTAAAGAGAACTTATGGCCTTCAAGGATGGGAAGACTCTACAGATTTCCTCGAACAGATCGCTCGTAAGACGGGTAAATTGCTGAAAAAGGGTGAGCCTGATATTCATAATGTGTCCATCATGGTGCTCCATGACTGGCTTCGTGGTCGTATTCCCTTTTATACTCCACCTCCTGAATCCATTGAGCCTTTAACTGAAGAACAAGAAGAAGAAAAGAAGAAACGCAAGTTAGGCGTGGAGCAAATCTTTGGAAAGATCAATGTGACTGCAGAGTACATGGAAGACGATTTGGCTAATAATGCTCAATTAATTGAAGAAGAACGCGCTAAAGAAAATGCAAAGAAGGAAGAGGAAGCTGCCAATAAGAAATCAACAAAATCTGCAGCCAAGCAAACAACAGATTGGGATGAAGTATTTGAAGATGTTGTTGGTGAACAAGGTCCTGTCGTTAAGGCTCCTGTGATTGAAGGAGAAGAAGATGAAGAAGAACAGGGAGTTGACAGTGAACTTGAATTGAGTGAAGATGAAGGCGGTAATAATGAAGAAGAAGAAGAAGAGGAAGAAGAAGAAGAAGAACAACCAGCAAAGAAGGCCAAAACTAATAACAATGAAACTGAAGTTCCAAAGAAAGGAAAAGTTGGTGTCCATTACTATGAAACAGCCAACGTTAAGAATAAGAATAGAAATAAGGTCAAGCCTGATGATGAAAAAAAGAAAGTCCTCCATTCTCGTCTCAAAGGCTCTGCAGTTGCTGGCAAACGCAAGAGAAATTAATAAACCTCTTTTGTGTCTTAGAATACTTTTTTATATTTGAAATTGTTTATTTTTTAAGTAAGCTTTTTGTTCCATATATCAGCTGCCGTTTCTGATTGGGTGCATCGTAGCAACGTCATCAAATTGTCGCTGATTCAATCACATCTTTTTTTTTGTAGGTTCAAATAACCGAGGAGAAAGGCTCCAAGGGTTTTCTTTTCCTACATTAACGAAATGTCTGCATTAAGATCACAATTAAAGGGACTCAAGGAACTTCGTCTTCATTTCTGCCAAACCTCACCCGCCAGTAGTGGACTTCGGTAATGAGCAGAAATATGTTTCAAACATACACAACAGATGAATTATTAACCTGACAGCTTGTAGCGACTTTGTTGCAAAGAACTACCTTACTATCAAGCAAGCCAATCCCGAACTTCCCATTTTGATTCGTGAAGCTAGTGGTGTTGAAGCTCGTGCCTTTGCTCGTTTCGGTATGTTTGTTTTTCGTACTATTGACAATCATAACTCATTTCTTTTATAGATAAAGGAATTGAACGTAAAGTCATTCTTCAAAATGCATCAGCACAAGATATTGAAAGAACCTTGGAGCAATTGATTAAATCTGCTTAAATATCTTATTTCCCCCTCCTCTCGGCGTTTAATAACACTTTAAATATTACAAAGAAAGAAAAAGAGAAACAAAAAAATAGAATTTGACTGAAATTATGCCCTTGATACATTTTGGTAGTGTTTCCCTTTTTGACTTGTATATTTACGGGTTCACTTTTATCTTGCGTGTTTCTTAAGTAGATTATACTCTGGAATAAGGCTATGTGCAGTGTGCTGTTAAAAAGAGACTATATTTCTATATTAAGCTTTCCGCCACCCGCAAGATGATTTCCATCATTTAAAATGCTATTGTCGTTATCTGTGGCTTGTTGCCCTATTTATAAATCCGAGTTTCTGCTTTTGTGTTGTTTTTCTTTTTGTTTTGTTTTTTCAACATGTCTAAACTAAATCTTACCTTGCCTAAATTGGCACCCAACACCAAGCCATTTGCCAATGCCTTAAAGATTCATATTGCTGCCAAAGTAAAGGATATTAAATTAAATGAGGTTCCTGGTGAACACGTCAGTTTGGTCCTGTCAGACGAAATCTCTTTGACTGACGCGAATGCTGTTGTCAAGTAAGTGTGTTGAGCACTTGAGTCATATATATCTCATTTTTTTTTCTGTCTTTTTTGTTATTAAAAAAAGGTATCTCCTGAACGCCACTCGTTTTGATGTCTCTCTCGAATCTATCTTACAGTCCTCTGTGATCGAAAAGGAAGAAACTGTTATTAGTCCATTCATTATCAAGCGAAGACTCGATCAAGCGTTCCAAATAGTTGAAGAGACTCTGGCCAAGCATAGAAATTTGTTTGCCAAGGTAATCTATTCTATTTAAGCGTTTTCTTTATTTCTTACACACTTTTTGCATAGGTATCCGACGAAGTTGGCTTTTTGGATATCATCTATTACGGTGCACTTGTCGAAGCATTTGCCTCTTTCAAAGAACCTAGCAAATACCCTCTCCTGGCTGCCTGGTTTGATATTGTTTCCAAGAATACTAAAGTAGCCGCAGCAATGGAATATGTCAAGGAACAGGTCAGTAAATAAATAGTAAAAAGTCAGGATGTGTTATGACTCATTTGTTACGCAGAACTCCAAGGGAACAAAGTCAAAAAAGCAAGGTCATGCCGAAAAGAAGGTGACAAAGGAAATTCCCAAGCCAACAGTCAATCCTGCAACCCAAAAGGTCAACACTAATGTCGCTACTAAACTTGTGGATAAAAACGTCAAGTAAGGGGGGAAAGATAAAAGGGAGAAGAAAAAGGGAAACTAATAGTTGAGGAACAATAGAGTTCTTCCTAAAGAAGGTGCACGCAACATCATGATCACCTCTGCTCTTCCTTATGTCAATAATGTTCCTCACCTGGGTAACATCATTGGTTCAACACTCAGTGCAGATGTATTTGCGAGATACTGTCGTGCTCGCGGATACAACACAGCTTACTTTTGTGGCACAGATGAATACGGTACAGCCACTGAAACGAAGGCATTGGAAGAAGGCGTGTCATGCAAAGAACTCTGTGACAAATACAATGCAATTCATACTGAAGTCTACAAGTGGTTTGATCTTTCCTTTGATCTCTTTGGAAGAACAACGACTGACCGTCAGACTGAAATCGTTCAAGACATGTTTAAGAAGAATTATGCAAATGGTAATGTTGTCAAGGAATCTATGACTCAATTGTATTGTGAACAATGTCATCGGTAAGTTCATTCCCTCGGTAATTATAAAAAGCTGACTTTTACCATTCAAAGCTTCTTGGCTGATCGTTACGTCGAAGGTATCTGTCCTCTCTGTCAATACAATGTAAGACAATAGTAGCCATTTCTTTTTAAGGTACTTATTCTGTTATTAGGATGCCCGCGGTGATCAATGTGACGCATGTGGAAAATTGCTCAATGCAACTGAGCTCGTTGAGCCTCGCTGTAAGCTTGACGGCAACCGACCTATCTTGAAGGAATCCAACCATCTGTTCCTCGACTTAACCAAGCTCCAGCCTGCCATTGAAGAAACATTTAAGCAATCCAGCACTGAAGGTGGATGGTCTGCCAACGGTATACACATTACTGAATCTTGGTTAAAGGAAGGATTGAAGCCTCGATGCATTACCCGTGATCTTAAATGGGGTGTACCTGTTCCTCTTGAAGGATACGAAGACAAAGTGTTCTATGTCTGGTTCGATGCACCTATTGGCTATCCAAGCATTACAGCCAACTACACGGACGAATGGGAAAAGTGGTGGAAAAACCCCGAACAGGTCAAGTTGTACCAATTCATGGGCAAGGACAATGTTCCATTCCACTCTGTCATCTTCCCTGGTGTTCAAATCGGTACTGGCGAGAAATGGACCAAGGTGAATCATATCAGTACTTGTGGTAAATAGATAGTACTTTAATGTAAAGGACACGGCTAATTATTACAATTCAGAATATCTCAATTACGAAGGCGGTAAATTCTCCAAGTCGCGTAACGTGGGTGTGTTTGGCAACAACGCCAAGGAAACGGGCATTCCTCCTTCCGTCTGGCGTTACTATCTTTTGTCAGTTCGACCCGAATCCAGTGACTCCATGTTCACATGGAGTGAATTCATTACCAAGAACAACAGTGAATTGTTGAACAACTTTGGTAACTTTGTTAACCGAGCTATTCGTTTCATCTTTGCCAAATACGACGGTGTTATTCCCAAGGCAGACTTCAATGGCCAATTAGAAATAGATTTATTCAAGGATGTGAATGCTCTTTTGAAGCAGTTCGTTGAGCAAATGGAAGCTGTCAAACTCCGAGCTGCACTCGGTACCGTCATGGCGCTCTCTGCTCGTGGCAATCAATACCTTCAAGAAGCTAACTTGAGCAATGCCTTATTTGATGAAAGCCGACCTAAATGTGACGCTGTTGTTGCATCTGCCGCTAACCTGATTTACCTCTTATCAGCTTTGGTTTCACCCTTTATGCCCGCGACTTCGGACAGTATGTGTCGTCAATTGAATGCACCTGCTCGTAATATCCCTGATCAGTTCACTTTGGATATTCTTCCTGGCCATGTTTTGGGTGGTGCAGAATATTTGTTTACCAGAATTGACGAAAAGATGGAACAAGTGTGGAAGAGCAAGTACGGCACAGGTGCTTAAAACATAGAAGGAAAAGAAAAAGAAACTTTATTATACATCATGAATGTGCTTTTTACATTTTTATATATAAAAAAACTCTACTTGAATGTGGGCGTTTTGTTTTTTTTTTTTTAAACTTATCACCTGAGAGTCAATGCATGGTGGTATTCTTTCGGAAGCTTTTTTCCATGTCACAGATCACAAGCACAAGCACACTGCAATGACATAACACAATGTCACAGAAGAAAAAAAAATGTCGTGTGCTATCTGGCATTGTTCGTACGATTCGTGACCTGATGTGAACGTCCTCATTCTTATCTGTACGTTTCTCTTGTCGAATCGAACAAATGAGGCAAACCATCTCTATTCAATCTCTGTAAGGTTTCAAGGGCTAAAGTGTTTTTCCATTAGAGATGGACATTGTTTTCCTTGTGCATCACATATTAAATCAAGTTGCTGTAAAGCAAATAGATAACACCAACCTTTTAGACCAATAGATTGAAGGCATCTAATAAAGGAGAGAGAAATTTGTGTAAACATTGAAGTCTTAGATATGTTGCATTAATTATTATTAAATTGTAACTTAATTATTGTTAGTGTGTATAGTGTTGGCGAGGGAGTGTAGAGATATTCAAAGCTTCAGTTTGAAGAAGGTAGATCCACAGTACGAGAAATAGTGGCTTAGGCTAAGGCAAACACTTGTATAGGTCTTGTGAGCTTTGCTTGACAGTTCGTATGTTAAGCTCTTTCCAAATAAGGCAAAAAAGATAGAAAGTTATGGAATGTATAAAGAGTCAGACGCCGACTCTCACCAAGTACGACTTGGCTTTCCTGAAGCAGTGAACATTTATTTACACATAAACAGAAAGCAAACAAAGAGAACAGTTGCCTTGTTACATAAAGCATGAATGTATAGGGAAAAAAGTGGTATGATTCGATTATCTCTTCCTGACTTCTAAAGTTTCAAGGGCGTACAGCTGTTCCACAACCTATATAAATGAGGGATATCGTCAGTTTAAATATGACATGTCGTTATGACTGTGTTGCATTATGTCAATGGCATTTTGTTTTTTGTTGGCGTCCAAGTTTACGTGTCGCGACAAACGCTTCTGTGCGATCAGGGTTGTCCCCCTTCTTTCTTTCATCGTCGGCTGTTGCCAAATCAGGAGCTGCCTGCTCAGTAATTCTCATCTGATAACCGAGAAACAGTTGTCAATTTTGCTGCTAAAGTCTATCAATGGCTGAATGCTATTGATACTTTATAGTTTTTGCCTTTTAGAGTATTTCTCAATGTTTTTCAAGAGCTCAGGAAGGGTTTAATGGTGGCGTTTTCAGAATTTAAGATGCATACTATCAGCCTGCGTCGTCTATTAAGAAGTTCCAAGACATTCTTCTAGGAAACGTCTGTCCTTTCCAGGAAAGAAGGAGTAGGAACGAGTAAAGTTGGACCAATAGCACATTCTGTTCATGCTTGTAACGTTTATATAATAACTATAGTCGATCTTCCTGGAACGTTAGACTAAAATTTCTTAGAATATAACGCAGGCTGATACAATGCGAAGTCATAATGTAGGACGGTTATACTTATCAGTCGTGGTAACTTGTTCATTCCTTTAACAACAATAAAATTTGTAAAAAGAAGAAATTCTCTTCCCAATATAACGTCATGCCGGTTATTATTTTTATGCTATATAACACATGCGCAGTAAGCTCACGCCGAAAGATAAGACGAACCCTTAGGATAGAGAAAGAAAATTAAAAAAAGGTTAAGACTCAACTTGATGTCACCCGTTTTTCCTCTCTTAGTCACGATCCAAAAATAAATAATCGGGAAGGAGAAAGGAGAACGCATGGACCTCTAGTTGAAGGAAGAAAAAAAAAGGCGTGGCAACCAATAAAAAATAAGAAAGGAGAGGAATAAGGTCTTGTTAACATCCCTCGGGGACACTGTTTGGGGTCAACAGAGAAACTGAGGCACCTTTGCCATGTGGTTTCCAGCACTCCGCTCGAGCAGCATTTACATTAATCACGAAAAACAAAGGATCCGTTTAGGGATGTTTGTGGACTGATTAAAGCAGCAAACAAACCAGGTAAGCAATCGTTTAAATTAAATAAATCCGAAGAAGGAAGTAAAAAGCTCCATTTGAGGTAAAAAATGACGACCCTTAGGCGATGGCTGCCATGGTTAGAACAAAAGAAACAGTTTGTGTAGCGAGAATATAAAGAGACATGCTTCTCGTTCAATGTAATACAAGATCAATCTGAGCATCGTTTTGTGTCACTTTTATAAATTTAGCTACTATAAAATTCTTAGCCGATCACCTAAAAGTTACGTCTTGTTCCTTTGTTTTCCGATAAATTGGCGCCCTTTTTTTATTTTATGAGTAAGGGGTACGATAGTATTAATTGAGTGGGTACCCTTGGTAGTTGTCATGGTAACCTTACTTTTATCGTATTTGGCTCGTGCTTATTTCTTATTTGACGTCTGTTGTATTGTTGCTACTCATATACAGGTTTTATATGAGTATCATTGGAATATGAATTTCCTAAAATGTTTCAAAAGTGCTATTCTCACTGCTCCACTGTTGTACAGGTACACGCGATAATTTGAACAAGGGACACACAAAATTAGTGTTTAAAAAACGTGGCTTTATAAATGTATAATGAAACTATAGGCACTATTCTTGTCTGTGAATTACATTCCCCGCCTATGAATACCCTTATTCATTTAATCATAGAATTTATTGAAAATAGTTTTGTACTACAATCTTCACTTTGCAACCTTAATTTATAACCCGTGACTTTTTTTGGTTATCCTTCCCCCCTTCTCTCGCTTTTGTCGTTGACTTGGTTCCTTGTTGAGTATTTAAACCTTTCTTTCTTTCTTTCTTTCTTTAATCTTTTAATTTTTTTTTTTTCTTTTTTACGCCTCCCTTTTAACTTTTTTATTATAAGCTTATTAATAATGGATATTCGTAATTTACTTAATACACATGACGACTCTAAAACATATAAGCCAATTGCGCCTTTATATACTCCAAATTATGATATAAATACTATGACAATGCAACAACAGTTATCAGAAAAGCCCTACGTTTGTAATTGGGACAATTGCGGAAAACGATTCTCTCGAAGGTCCGATCTTTCACGACATAAGCGAATTCATACTGGAGAACGACCCTATCAGTGTGAATGGCACAACTGTGGAAAGCAGTTCATTCAACGCTCTGCTCTTACTGTTCACTACCGCACACATACAGGAGAAAGACCTCACGCTTGCGAGTATGAAAATTGCGGCAAATCCTTTAGTGATGTAAGTTTTATATTCTGTTGTCATTATTTTGATCAT
The DNA here is from genome assembly GCF_002708625.1 of Rhizopus microsporus ATCC 52813. NCBI lineage: Eukaryota > Fungi > Mucoromycota > Mucoromycetes > Mucorales > Rhizopodaceae > Rhizopus > Rhizopus microsporus. The sequence continues at coordinate 445,598 of NW_019671922.1, read as the reverse complement.
ATGTTCTAACCCCAACCTAGTCTTCTTCCTTAGCAAGACATCGCCGTACACATACTGGCAAACGCCCTTATGTATGTGATGTCAATGGATGTGGTAAATCTTTTACTCGAAAGACTACCTTGTCGAGACACCAGCGATGCCATGATGCTCAGTGGAAATCGTTCAGTTTGTTGAAAGCTGCGTCTACTTATTCACCTACGTCTCCAACCACCAGCTGTGATTCTGAAGATTCACCTGCCAGTCCTTCGAGCTCATCTATCGACTATCGTAACTCACCGCCCATGATTGCACCTATCGCTTACCGCCCACAACAGTATACCCATTATGATCAACAAAAACCATATCTTTATGTTTATTATCCTTATACCAATCAACAAGGATGGCCTGAATATGGTTTCAATAAGCCTGTCTATCCTTCTCAAGGTTAATGAACAGAATGGACACCAATATACAACACAAAGCGATTTAGGAGTGAACACTTTATAGAGGCTATACTTCATACCATCCACCTTTTTTTAGACTACATTTTTTCTCTTTTTTTTTCTCTTTTTTTTTTGCAATGATATCCCCTTCACATATTCTTACACATTGATTGCTCATTCAATTCATGTCATTTTTTTTTTTCATTTTCTTTTATTCATGCCATTATGCCCTCTTTACTTTTGCGCGCAAATCATTATGTTATTATGAAAACCCTTATGCCCTCTTTATATGACTATTTATTTGACATGAATTACCCTTTTTTTCCCTTTACTTTTTTTTTTTCTTATAGACTTTTTGTAAAATAACAATGCTCTTTTTTCATTCTAAAATAAGGAATTTACCTATTTTTATAAAGTATTTGACACATTTGTATCATGATGCAGGCCGTATCCGTGGAACATGCTTGGTGTAACACAAAATGTCTGTGCCCAAATTGAATCTATTTGGTATTTATCATATTGAATCATGCTGACTGATTGGATACAGACAACGTGGTAAAATATAAAATAAGTTCGCGTGCAAGTTTTTAATTAAATAGTGAGTTTAGTCAATCCATTCATTGGTTCATTTAATCGTATTATTTATTTTCGTATCCAAGGAGAATAAGAAGAAGGAGCATTGTATAATGAGCATCGTTGCCTAGAAAACAATAATAATAATTAATTACATAATATTAATACAATGGAAATTACCAGCATTATGAAGATTCCATGTCTCGACTCCAAAGTTATCCAGTGTTTTGCCTAATGAAGGTGGATTATGTAAGTCATTAATGGATGCACCATAAATCGTATCAGTATTCAAAATGGCCACACATGCTGAATTATTCACATCTTTTGTTTCACCTCCATCTACCGTGGGCCACATAAACTTTTGCTGCCTCAGATACTTCAAGTCACTTATCAGTCCATGTCCGACAAGAACAAAGCCTCCATCACGTTTCACGGCCCAAGTGAGGTCCTTCTTAAGTTCCTCAAGGGCCTGCTTCAAGGAACACCAGACAGAGGTACCATAGTCAAATTTGAGCTTTTGATCGTCCACAAAGGTTTCATTAATTAAATGCTGATAACTATCAATTAAATAATGCTGGTCCATAAATCGTCGTGTACGGGAGTCAAAGATGGACCAACCGATTTCCAAGATGATGCTGTGGTCCCGCTCATATGCTTCCAAATCAATTGCCATAAACACATATTTGCCTTCCTCTACCAATCGCTTGCCCAATGCTGCCTCTTCCTTTGCCTTGCGCATATGTTCATGTTTCTTGTTTAGTTTCTTTGCCTTTGTCTTGTGTTTACTGAGTACTGTATCTGTTATCGCTGTGAATGCTTCAATCACTTCACATTTATGAATCGTTAACTCATCTACTGATGGAGGTAAAGGCGCATCTGGGAATTGTCTTGTAAAATGCTGAGCTAGTTGTTTATAGATTTGAAGTGACATGACTACCATATACTCATCAGTTACTGTTTTGCCTGTCAATGTACACGTTTAGACATGACTTTTCCCATTTTTATAATTTCAAACCTAGTTTTAATGGAATGCCAAATGTGTCGCTATCAGGTGCAAAAAAGTTGTTGGGATGAAAGAATGTTTGGAATGCAATTGCATATCCCCTCTGTTCATAGTAGTTCCTCCATACAAGATAAACTTGGTTCCAATCGACAGAGCTGAGGACTTTGACCAGCATTTATAAAGAATAATGAAAAGAAAAATATATCTTTATGCACTTTTGTAACTGCTATTTTGTTTCTTTCACGCGTACACACAACATGATTATCGCTATGGTTATTTGTATGAAAGGGAGCCAAAAAGGATGCGCGTTACTAAAGTAACACCTTTGATAAATGGGGATTGTGTTCGTATTCTATCCTTTCATGATCGTTAAATCACGGCTTCAGTTGTGATACAGTGTAGCTTTTTGGCATAATGCCGCCTGTTGTATCTTTCAACATATACGTACCTTTTTGCGTTTCTTACAACTCTGTAAGGCCCTTGGTATACTGGATCCATTTTAGATCTGAAGTTTTGGATGAATTTAATACGTACAAAGCTGTTTTCAGGTAATAGCTCCTTTTCTTTTTATTATTATTTTTCTCTCTACAAAATGTGCAATATCAATATGTACAAAATATGGTGGTCTTTTTAAGCGTTTTCATCATTGATTGATGTTGCAGCTTGCTGTGATGTCGTGTGATGATGTAAAACTGTATAGAGAGCTCTGTTTTGCCTGGTAAGAGCCCAAAAGTCGGGCACCATTAAAAAGTATCTTTCCATAGCCTCTCTAAACCTTATTCTATATTGTCGAGGTGATACTATAGTCGGCTCTTTGCCACCGCCTCCCAGTATTCCGGATTCTTTTACCCAGCTTTCCAGTTTTTTATCCCAAGTAAAAGTACGGATAAAGTCTATTTATAAAAGGTGTTAATGTATATGAACAAACACTAGCGTCATGTCACATTACCAACTATGCCTACAACTAACTCTTGTCGATCTGCATCAATTCCAACAAGCAACGAATAATCCATGACGTTTCGATTGGATAAAAACAAAGTATCATTATGCAGAGAGCTACGAAGAATTTCTTTCGAGTGTGCCCGGATGAAGAGTGGCGATTGATAAATCACTATGATACGTTAATGGTTTTAGGTTGTGTTATTTATCTCCAACTCACATTCTACAAGGTTTTCGTCTAATAGGACCTCGTCTTGTTTTCCAGTGGATTGTACATGTCTATTTCTCATGGAGCCTTTAAGGTCAAAAATCTAGCAAGACATAAGCCATATGCTATTACTTGTACACTTGCATACCTTTTTGATGTTTCTTTGATAAAACAAATTCTCCATAACCAAAACATCCATTCTCATTGACTTGCCCGTACTCGAGTTTTTGTAACCAATACTGTAAAAACCGAATATTTTGGCCAAGGCAGTAGGTAGTTCACTAAAGAATGCTTCCGACATGTATTGGAAATAAGCGGGTGCAAATCCAAGGAAAGCGTCTAACTCATATCGTGACATTTGTTTCATGAGGAGTCGATCATCTACCATTCTTTATGAGCATAGTTTTTTTTTTGCTTAGCTTTTATGTTACCTTTGGTTTTCAGGAACGCTGAACCTGATTTGCCACCAGATGAGTCCCATTTTATGCAGCTAGCAAGAGACATGATGTAGCTTTCGTCGCATCCACAGTTTCTTCGAAGCGCATCAAATTGTTCAGAAAAGAAAATCTTGCAAAAGAACTTTGTAGAACCTGTAGAAAAGTCTATGTATAAACAGTATTAGTTTGTATGTATATAATCAAAAGCATACACACGTACTATATCGCATATGGCTACCGGATTCACGCAAAAGCGTTTCTTGGATCGCTTCTGCTGCCTGTGGGATGTTGTTATGCAATCCATTCTCAAAGGTATAGTTTTCCGAAGGTGCCTTTCTGTCTATATTTATCGAATCATAAGTCTTCAAGTGAGTATCGTTCATGCCTGATTCGCTATGACAGTTTTGAATATCATGCATCTTGTCTAGATAATCTTCAGAGCTAAGCGTATAAGCAATAATCGTACTAGGCTCGTCTTCTCGAACAACCACATAAGAATCAGGAAACAAGTATTCTGTAGGTTGTCTATATGTATAAACGAATTAGATACACTCTTTGGCAGGACCTGTTCAACACTTACAATGGAGATTCTAAAGGAAGCAAATTGCCAATTCCGCTGTCTGTCAAGAAATTGGTGATTGTTTTCATAAATGACATCTTTTCTGGTGAATTTCGGTTATCATCATTGGCTGCTGCAGTTATATAACGAATAGAAGTAGATGTATTTGTAGTGGTAGTCGTAAGTTCTGGATGTATATTGTGTAAGTCACTGATGGCTAGAGCATCATTTGCAGACTGCTGTGCCATGAGCAAATCCGAGGCTAAAGGCAAAAAATCTAGGTCTGTTTCGTCATCTCCTGATATGCCTGACATCAAATCGACTTGACCATCGCTGAGACCAAAGTAGGGCTTTACTACTACATAGTTTGCTGTAGAACCATCATCGCTCTTACCCTGTGTATTCTCAACTTCTAGCTTATTATCCGTCTCTGGTTCATCAAGTACTTCAAAGGTAAATGGTGCTAACGGTGTAAAGTAGTCAACACCCTTGCCCATATCAAATGCTTCTTCTCCTTCGTCATCAGAGTCATCATCGTTGTCGGCATCTGTTCCGCTCTCGTGCGCATGGTATCCTAGTTGTAGATGACGCTGATGACGAGCCTGACGGTAACTGGTAGGTTTACGTCTTGGCAGCGATAAATCAGTCTTTAGCCTATGCGCAGCTTGTCTGGACGAAATGGACAGTGTATCGTCTGCTTGACCACCCGGATAAAATTCGTCATCAATATCTTCTCGCACAAGATCATTGGCTTGGTCATACACTTGAATATATGTCTTTTTACGAGGCAGACGCGAGCGAAACCGTTTATCTTTGGAGGTGGCGCTTCTTCGCAAAAAGCTAGGAGACGGCTCAAACTCATCATTATCATCAACGGAGGAAGAGGCCTTTGATTTGCCATATCTCTGATGAATATGGTAGTCATGAGCAATCGAGTGGTGTCGTTGGTGTGGTGGAAACCTTGGGAATCTCTCAATAGAACACACATGAGAGAAGTTACTAGGGCCCACAGTAGTTTTATAGGCGGTTTTACTTTCATTTGTACTTGCTGTCGCTTGCTTTGAAGACTGCTGGTATACCGAAAGAGGAGAGTTATTTTTACCAGAGTAAAGCGGTATGCGAGAAGGAGTATATGCGGCTGAAAGAGATCCAGATACTCTGAGCTGCAGATACCTGTTAGGTCTTGTCTGACTAAAGGAGCTGATATCATTTGTAGTATTGGCTGCTCCTGCACTAGTTACTTCTTCATATTTTAACTTTTCATTAAATTCTCGCATCAGCTCAAGAGAGAGGCGTCTTCTAACCTCTGGTCGCAAGAAAGAAGTCTTGTTGTCGGACTGTGCACCCAATGCCATGTTGTCCTCGTCTCTGTCTTCTTCCATCATATCTGTTATTGGCATTGATGATGGTGTGGATGATAGAGCAGGCATGATCATATCATTGTTCTGCCTAGTTGTGGATTCATCTGGCTTAATTGTCGCTGTAGACTTCTTTTTCAATATTCGGCCAATTAAGGCATCACCATCATTATCGTCGAGGCCGATACCAAGTAGCGGCAAATCTGTCACTTCTGTCGCTCGCTTTGTACGTTCATCCGTATTCATATCAGAGAAATCTGTAGGAAACATCTTTCGAAGATGAATGGTTGTAATTTTTTTCAGCTCGCGTTCGGGTTCCAAATAAAACCTGACAAAATCAGCATAGACAGCCTCCCAATGAGCTACAATCTGGAACAAACTCCTGCGGACACCATTGATGGTAAGTGTATCAACAGGATCAGATGTGGCATAGACGTTTTGCAGAAGCTGTAGTGTATCCTTCTTTTCTCCTTGAGCTTCCAAAGAGAGTTCCTGCAGCTCGGCCTTACATGCTTCCAATTTCCTTGGATCCACCAAATCAAATGGAAATGCCTTGTTTCTGTCGACGATAGACTGATAAAATCGATTGATCTTTGTTCGAAGTGACTTGAGTTCTGCTTCTTTCAAGTCTCGCTGAATTTTACTCTTGATATGGAGTTTCATCGGAGGAACAGACACTTCCAAGAGCTCAATAGGATCGCACTGGAAACGGACTGTCATGTCCATATAACCAAAGTAACGTACATGATTTTTAGCCATATCATGAGGACAGATATCCGCACGGCAATGAACACCTTCTTGATATAAAAAAATCTCTAGAAATTTACCAAATGAATAGTTCCATGTGTTTTCAGACATGGGCAGAACAGGCGTAGGCTTGTTGCATTCCCTACAGTAACTCCACATGAGTAGCTTGTCAGACATGCCAGGTAGAGGACAAGGAAATTGTTCAATCATTACATTGACCCGTGCGTTTCCGTGAGCATAAGAGCGATAATGCTGGAGCATAGGATGATCGCACATAAACGAGGTGCATGGCTGATGCGCATCTGCGCATAGGTCCATGATATATTGACCTAGTGTCTTGTCGGAAGGCATTCGATAGTACCCAAATATACGAATCTCTGGGCCCTGACAAGGCACAGTCGTCACTGTGCAAACGCTCGAGTAAAGAACAACGATGTTTTGATGGTAGAGTGGACTGATGCTCTCTGGTGTTTCTCCATGATATGCCTCCCATGCACGAGCAATCTGATGACTCTTTGTGATAAGCTCTTGTTCAAACTCGGATGTAAACTCGTCACCTTCTTGCGTGTCATAGGAAGAGGTAGACGCTGGATGACTTATGGATTGTTGCTTTTCCATTGGTGATCGAACCTGTTTGTCAAAGGTAGTTCGGGTTGGAGAAGCAGATAATGAAAGAACGGCAGGTGTTGACACAGTAGACGCGGCATCTTTCAGGATAGACAAGCATGATATAGATTTTTTGCGCTTTTGTTGAATGACCATTGCCAACCTTTCTTCTGTTTCTTTAAGCTTTAGCAATAAATAAGGCGGTTTGAAGACAACGAATTGGGATACAGACAAGATGGTGTTTTGGTATGCTTGTAATAATAGTTCTGTGCAGTTGTGACCTTCATCTTCTAGATCATGAAGCTTCTCTATACCAAGCGAACTTTGACGCATGAGTGGAGATCTCTTTCTTTCTTCCGATTCAGAAGCTCCGCGGTTTTTAGCAAAAGAGTCTCGTAATAATGAAGTTTCATACTTTAGGTTATTTACGACAAACACCATGAAATCAATTAATCTTTTAATTACTTTTAATGTTTCAACTTTTTCTCCTCTCAGCACAATTGTGCCTCCTAGTTCAGGAGAGCAATCATCAAATATTAAGTAGGTCTTTCGTCGATTAGGTATCCACTCATGCATAAATGTTCGGATCTCAAATGATCCACATCGTCCAAAGGAGACGCCATGTTGAAGCTTATCTACTGAAGTGACGATGGCTGCTTCAGTACATCGTGCTACTGCTTCAATCACACTGTGCTTGACGTTGTGTATTACTGGAATGTTTGCTTCCAATAAGAATTCCAACGCAAACCTTGAGACGGTTGATTTGACGAGTAACAGTGAAGGCTTCAAGGCAACGATACGTCCCACTAATTTGCTAATATGCTCTCTTTCTTGTGAGATCACAGGTGTGATCGATAACAGCTGATTTTCCATCTCGACGCGTGAATAATCCAACGAGAACAAAAGAATCAGGATGCGTGGACTTGACATGTTTCTTACCATTCGTTTGTGCGCGACATTTTTGGTGCAAACGACACCCTTGACATAAAAGCTATCAGAAGGTAAACCTCCAGGAATCTTTTTGATCTTGACATAGTGGCGAACATCCATATCATCTCCCGCTCTTGTGTCTGGCTGTACATTATTGGCTACCTTCATGAGAATGTTCATAATCACGTCCTCCCATTCTTCCTTGCTGCTCTCTGTAAACTGGATATCCTGCATAAACTGTCGTAAAAGTAGACGAGCATGCTGTCGTGCACTAAGACTAAGTTCAACTGTGGGTGGTGGCCCTGACGTCCGTCGTTGACGAGGTACAAATCGAAACCTGTTGTTGCTGTCCGATTGCGGGAAGAATTTGTTTGCGTCATCATTGTAAGGTGAAAGCAGTGGGTTAGGAGACCATGTTTGCTCCAGTTGAAGGGGGCCAGCAGAGGAAGGTGGGTAGTCATACTTTGGCAGGCCCACAGTATTAATCTTGTGAAGTCCACTGTTTCTAAGCTTGGGCGTGGTAGACCCCGTAATACTTGGCCTTCTGTAGGAATGGTAGGAGGATTTGCTGCTGATCAGCTGTACGTTCTTTCCACGTAGCTCTTCTGTTCGTTTCGCTCTCAACCGATGGTCATATGATTCATCATCGCTTATGCCTCCATTGATTGCAGGTGATAGAGGATCACTGTTGCTGCTGTTAGGTTTGTCGTTGTAAAGAGGGGTTTTAAGAGGTGTCAATGGTCTATCATATAAAGCTGCAGCTTCATCCTCGTATTGTTCGTCAGGGTCTACAACAGCGCTGGGAAATGAGCTTAATTCACTTTCGGCAAGCACTGTGCCTCCTCCATGGTCCAAATAGGGTACGCTTCTGAATGGCAGCTGGGTTGAGCGGAAATCTTCAAGCAAGGGGGCAGAGGATGAGGTATTGGATCTAGGCCTTGGTTTAATAAATGAGGTTCCAGCGTCCAAAAGCCGTTTGACACCAGTATAGATGTGATTATCAGGCATATTTGTAACGCTAAATGATGAAGTATTTGCTATTGTAGATGTATTGTACAATGTAGGTGATGTGGGTTGCTCAGCCATGGCTACAAAAGGTGAATGCGGCCGTTCTAATTGAGAAGACGAATATGATTCAGATCCATATATCGGTATTTCTAGTGCAAATGTGGTTGTATTCTCATTGCCATATGCTCCTCTTGCTTGTTTGAGAGCAGCTGTGGGTATCTGCATGTTTGGAACAGCCAGTGGTGGCTTTTGAGATGGTATTATTTCAGAACTATACTGTTCTGCTTGATCGAGTAATGTCAATTGACTCGTCTCTTCGCTATTATTATCGGTGATTATCTGCCTTGAGAGCGGAGAGCTGACAGTTTTGAAATGCATGATCGGCTCTGTTGTGCTACTGATGCTTTTCTCCTGTAACTGTTGTTGTTGCTTCTTGTAACAAAAGTTGCATACTCTTACTTGACCCTTTTGTTTGTAGAGTTTTCCTGATACGATATGAGAAGCGCATTTACCACAGAATATTTGACCTAACATGTATTTTAATACATCAAAAGAGAGGCATTCTTTCTATTTCCCTACCACAAGTACGACAGTGATGTTTTCTTCTTAATAAAGTAAATGGTTTACGACATTTGTAACACTCTTTACATTGTTCATCCGGCATCCAAAACTCCTTGTCATTCTTTTGTCCTCGTAGACGTGCTAGGATTTTACCTAATGAATTGGAATTGGATATTGAAAAGTTGGTAGCAACGGACTGAGTATCGCTATCGATAGACTTTCGAGTGTACAAAGGCAAAAGATCGACAGAGTTCTCTTCCAATGATTTTCTATTGTTATTATTGTTGCTAGTTGAAGGCATAATAAACTGAACAGTAGAGCTTGAATGAGCTGGTTCGACAATCATGTCCTCTGGTAATTTACCATGTTTCCCAACAATGACTGTAGTTGCTGTTGTAGCAATTGTTGACGATTTTGAAAGGGAATCAGACGATACTGGAAAATTGGCTAGAACAGAGTCCTTTGGTAAACGTTGACTGGTTGTGCTACTGTTGCTACTACTATTTGGGTATTCCGTTACGGCAATAACATTTGATACAGTGTGAGGTATAGAAATGACAGAAGGCTCAGTTGAGTTTGAGATCCTTCTTTCAGAATGTGTACTGTGCATGGAGGCATTGTCGTGTGCCCATGACGTTGGTTGACCCGATACAGCACTTTTAACTTTATCCAATATTTTTGATAGTACACCTTCTTCACTAGTACGGTTGTCTTTAGGTTCGAATTGAAAAGAAGTTAAGCTATTATTATTTTCTTTATCCATTTAATAACATGTCTTTGTATATATATATAAAAAAGAGAGAGAAAGAGAGATAGAAAGAAAAGGCAGGGATGAATTTATTGTGTTTCTATTTGGGAATGACAATCATCGGATTTACAATTTACAAAAGGGAGAGAAGAAGAAGAGGTGATTGTCGATGTGATGATGATGTCAATAAGAGTGTATGTATAAGTGTATTTGTATGTAATAACAATGAATTCTAGACTAATGATAAGTGTAAAGAACAAGTTATGTTTCTGACTAGGACTTATAAAGACACAATCAGTCTGATAGACAGTCAATTGACTAACAGAGGTTCATTATTTATCATAAAGAATATAAACATTCAAAAAAGGGAAATCGTTTAGAATTTAAGTACAGTGCATAAATGAAGTCCATATCCAAAGTTTAGGGGGGCTTTGTTTTAGAACAACATAAATAGGGAGCAAAGGGCTTGGTTTCTTTTTTTCTCTTTTCATTCAAAATGAACTTTTTATATAAACGTAAATCTGCTCAAGAAGAGTTTGATGAAGATTGTCTGGTTGATTATGATGAAAAAGACATTATAGATCAAAAGCCAAAGATTTATACTAAATATAAGCAAACGCTAGACAATTTATGCTCCATAGAATATACAAACGATGGTCTTATCAAACGACCAAGATGTGTGATAGGATCAAGGACGTGTCATGTTCCGATAACACAAACAGTCATTGAATCCATTTTATTAAAGCAACACTGCTGTATAACAAAAGAAGAGGATATTCGCTGGTTTAAAGATGGCATCAAATGGTTGGCTCAAGAACATTATCAAAAATACCCAAATATAAACCAAGAAACAATACAAATATTCGAACAGGCTTGTAAGGCTTATTTCAGTATCCCTCTTGATCTCTGTGAGAATCATTGGGCAGCATCTCATGTACTGCAGCAAGCATCCAAATCAAACTTTTTTCATCGCGTTTCTTTACTAAATCGACCTTCTCTTCGTAAGAGATCATTCTCGTTTATAAAGAAATATTGTTGTTTCTGCTTATAATAATAAAATGTATGTTGTGTGTGGCTGAATGATTCTCAAGTGTAACATTTTTTTTTAAAAAAAACATGCATTCATTTAACCAAATACACACAGTTTATTTTATACAAAAGAAAGAGAAAAAGGAAGGGGAATGAAGTGAAATTAGGCTTTATAGTTGGAGTGTTGTCTTCTAATAATCTTTTCTTCTTTATCTTTTTGATCAAGCAGTTGCTTTCTTTTAACTAATCCCTCTTTGGCTGCAGTTGAAATAACCTTTGCGATTAACTCTACACCTCGGATCGAATCATCGTTGGCTGGAATGGGATAAGTCACTTGACGAGGATCATAATCTGTATCCGTAATCGCAATCACTGGAATATTATTGAGTTGTGCTTCAGCAATAGCAATTTTATGTTCAAGTGGATTCAACAGAACAATCAAATCAGGCTTGTATGTCTTGGGTGGACGACCTGGATCTTCTGGATCAGGTGGTGCGTGACGACCCAAGACCTGGTGTCTGTTGGTCAATGCACCAGGAATCCATTTTGAAGATACATGATAACCATCGCATCGACGAGCAGCTTCAATCGTCAACTCTTGGAATCCAGGACGAGTGCCAATAAACAGAATGGAACCTCCACGCAGTGACACTTCTCTAGCGACATTGCAGGCCCTTCTCAAGTGAACAATCGTATGTTCCAAGTTGATAATACTGATACCCTCGCGAGTACCAAAGATGAAGGGAAGTGTTGCTGGTTCCCAAAGACTAGTAGAATGACCAAGGTGAAGACCGGCAGCCATCAGTCTTGAGATCGTCAAGTTGTAAGGTGTCACAGGTTCAACTGCTTCTGCTACAGCTCGTCGAAGCGATTTTTTGACAGGTGTTGATGGAGGAGGAACTAGCAACGAAGTTAATATCGCATTATGAAAATTGAGACTGTATAAGTACCGAGTGATTCAGGTGTAACTTGTTCATCGGTTGAAACAGGAGGTATCGATTGTTGATTGACTTTGACAGCTGAAAAATGTCTTAAAAAGCCTACAAATGAGAGAAGGTTGAGCAAATAGTTAACATGGTTATCATCTGGTTATTTTACTTTGGCGTGGTACAAAGCTTCTGCTAGAGGAAGCAATTGCTTTATATAATGAGCGAGAAGCCATATTCCTTTGCTGATAACCTCAAAGCAGGGGTGGAGACAATTTAAGAAAATGGGAAACATTGGACTATGAGGCTTATAAGCCACCATGTTGACTGCATTTACTGCATTTGTTCCTGTCTGAGATTGAAATAAAGTGAGTTGATCCCAGCCTGAGCTCATTGCATGATATTCAATGAAATACACGAAATTTGATTAATACATTATATAATATGTAAGGGCTTTATTATTCGTATCTTTGTAATGGTGATAAAGGGTATGTCATGCCGCTCGCTAGAGAATGATGAGGGTTATGCTGATTATTCAAAACAAACGACGGTGATGATTTAAACAGCTGACTACTTGAGCACTGATTAGTGTTTCTTGACGGCCTGGTATTACTTGAACTACGGGTATATTGACTACCAGATCCGACAGACATAACCTCTATTGCAGGATCATAGTAGAGCCCTTCTTCGTACTTGTCCCATGTCATGGTTGGAATCGAATTGGGATCAAACTGACCTTCGTCTGCACCAACAATGACTTTTTTACCTTTCTCTCCAAGTACCACACGTGTGTTTCCCCATGAGAAATCGTCAAAATGCCAATAAGAGTAGATGGGTATATAGAATGAAAATACGGGGATAGCAAAGATGGAGACAATCATCCAGGCAATATGTTCCCACTTTCTGTGAAGTATAAAAATGATCGCTTGAAGACCGTAAACACCAGCAATGGTGATGATGGACATGAGAGGTATGTTACTTGTTGAGGTAGCTAGTGTATAGATAAGATAGGCAAGGTAGCCGACAATGGCAGGTTGAACTAGGGTACTGACCAAATCCAGCATGACAACAAATCGCATTGAAAAGCAGCAGAATCCACAAAGTTGCGGCAAGAAGACAAGTTCGCCAAGGTTATGAATGGTCGAATTGATCCAACGACGACGCTGAGAGAGCAAGACACTCCATTGATCAGGTGCATTGGTAGCACATTTGGCATCAGCAACAAATTTAGTTTTATAGCTGGGGAAATGCTTCAAGATCAACGTTGTCAAATAACGATCTTCACCAAGATGCAACAAGTTCTTCTTGTGAAGGGTGTCTACACGGTTAATTTGATAATCTTCGATTACTTGATTGGACGCTAGCAATGGCTGATTTTTGGTAGGCGAGCGAATACGGTACATACAAAAGCAACCTGGTAAACAGGTCACGGATCCAAAGAGCGATTCAAATGCCTTGATCATGTAATGCGAAATAAAGTATTCATAGACTTGGATCATCGTCACCCAGGTATCCTTTTCATTCGACAGCTTCGTTTCACCACACAGACCAATGACCTTGGCATCATGAACAAAGGCAGAGACAAGACGATTGAGTCCGTCTGGCATCACTTCAGTATCGGCATCTACCATAAGCACAAACTCGTAAAAGCTAGGATTGACACCAATCACATTTTTGATCTGATGATATATCTCAAGCTCCATCGGGGTCATGGGCGCATTAAAATGCACCTTGTTCAAAAATCTCATCAGGACCAACTGTGAGTCTCGTTTACCACGGTTGCCCGGTTTCTGTCGTTCACTAGGCTTGCCTACCTTGGACACAACAATATAAGGCACGACATGTCCCGAAGATTCATATAGTCCAGAATAAACTTTGCCCATATTGTGCTGCTTTTGCCCTTCTCCCACAGAAAGAAACGATAAAGGCTCAGGGTCTACAGATGGATCAACCCCCAAGATATCCAAGACGATACGCGGCGTGGGCTTGTCGTTACCGCCGCCTACAATCATACCATCACAAATGATAAACAAGAGCTTTCTCTTATCGTCGTATTGTAACGCAGCAATCGAATCAATCGTCTTCCGAAGTTCGTCCTCTCCTTCGGTATAACAAGGTACTTGACATATCACAAACTTGTCGTGCACTTCAGGCTCACGTGTTGTACCAAACTGAAGGGCAGCCAAGAACTTAAAGACGATGACCAAGCAAAGAAAAATCGTGACGATCAAAAGGAGGTATTCCGCAAAGATACATCGGGCTGAATTTCGCTCGTCGACTGCTCCAACATAAAACAAGTTCCTCAAGCATACCTCTTGACGATAACGTACTTCTGGATCTAGAGGTAGAGCTGCCCAAAGCTGAGAGATATCTTGTCCTGACTTTTGACGAAACAGGTTGACAACCACGTCTGACATGTAATCTACCTCGATTCCGTCTGCGCTTCTGTTGCTTGCATTTTCTGGAAACTGCACACGTCGACCGCCTGCTACATAGTAGGTCAAGTCATAGATACTGCCGTTCAGAATGGCCCATGTCCTGAGGGTTTTCGTTCCACTGATATCAGCCGGCACGGTAGCTTGCTTGTAAACTTCGGCAGAACTGTACCCCATGCTGCCGAGTTTGTAATTTTTGCGAAAGTACATCATTTGTTCAAAGTACCAATCGGGTCGATAATCGTCTGTCCATGCACGGAAATCATGGTACTTGGAGTTTGTATCGGTAAGATTAAAATGATAATCTAGGGACACGTATTCAGAGACAGAGCCATTCACGCCTTGACAGAGAGCAGAGACTTGCACAGGGAAAAGGTCACTTGCGTCCTTACCGGCATAAGCCATAATGGCAGAAGTCGAGATGACCTGATTTGCCCAGTGATGGGGCGCAAATTTAGTCAGATCAAAGACTTCGCCACGAATAGCAATATATGCATTCCCAGGAGACGTATGCGCTTGCAACTCGGATTGTGAAAAGACGTTTTGATGAGGACAGATCAGTTTACCGAAAAAGACGAGAAACCAAATGATAAAACCCGATAAGCAAAGGATGATTGTGCACAGAGTGACTTTTTCTCGCCAGGCAATTTGGATGTCCTTACGCTTCATTCCGCCGCACCAGGTCAAAAAGGGAGATGGGATCCACCAAGTCATGCACCAGACGAAAAAGAGCCAGCGTTTTCTGACACCTGACATTTCGTGTTTTTCTTCTTCTATTGGCAGTGTTTGTTGTTGTGGTATATTCTTGAGCTCCATATATGATGCTCCAAACGCCTCAGAGACTGTATCGGTTTCATAGTTGTATTGTTGATCTGCTGAGGCAAGGGAGGCTTCTGAGTAATAGCCGCTGTGGCGAAGGGAAGGGAGAGGGAGACCTGCTGCTGATGCTGCAGCAGCGGCCATTTTTGTCTGCTTTTTGTTGTTACTAATAAGATCGGCATTAGACCCTGTGGTGGAATTAGTTGGGGCTACTGAAAATTCGTCGCCAATGTCTCGTACTGGTTGCAAGTTTTGGTGCTCTTTCTGTTTTCTCTGTTCTTCCTTTTCCGCAGACCGCAGCATATCCTCCAGCTGTTTCCACACTTTATCATTCATAAATATCTGAAATGATGATTAATTCAAGAAAACGGACACTTGACTTATCAGAAATCATACCTTTGTATGTCCCATTCTATAGTCTTCATTAGGCAGCCAGTTTAGTAAGTCGCATGCGGCTTGACATCTCGAACTCAATTCTCTATCATGCTCTATGTTCAATCCGTTCAGCACCCGTGCATAGCGTTCGCAAAAGTCTTGGTATGTATAGATATTCAGCAAGTTCCTTACTGACTTGTATCGCTCAGTAATAGATGTAAGACCAAGCGAGTCTGTTTGATCTTGAACAAAAGATGAATCAAAATGAATGGAGCTAAATGTGGGTTGAATGACAAAAACAAACCAAGGAATGGTTTCATCTAGAGCTGAAAAGATATCGCCCAGCAAAGACTTGAGCTGTTTGAGGACAAGGGATGTCTTTGGTTTAGATCGTGACTTCTCGTTCTCTGCTGACTTGGATCGCCTTGTGGATGGTGAACGACCTAGTCCAGATTGTGCGCTGACGATAGCACCTTGCTGTTTAGGATGGTGCTCGGTCACCACTTGCTCAAAAAGACCGGCAACAAACGAGTTAATCGAAGCAGGAAAGTCTGCATTATTACCTACAAACAGAGTTACAAAGTCTGGATCGATCGCGTCTCTGTTGGCTTCAATAAATCGTGGCGTATACAATGCATCTCCTGTAAAGTGCTGAATTGCAAAGAGAGGAGCTCCTGTTTCTGATTTTTCAAGTGAAAAGCAATTGCTGTTGTTGTTATTTGAAACGGCATCTACCAAGGCTCTACCTTGTTTATCATCTGTATAGTCGCTCTTCTTGGAATAACTGCTGATGATATCGATCATATTGTTCAAAAATTCTGGACAATCGGACGCAGGGGTATGCACAAAATCGCAGTCTAACCCGTCATTTTTGTGCTCTTGCACGCTTGTTTCAAATAGGTATTGGTGGATATAGTCATGCAAACGTTCGTTGGCGTAATTGATGCACAGGGCTTGAAAGTTGCCGAGAGATGAATGGGAGGGTAAATCGAGAATACCGATGAGGTTCAGGTCATCGTTGCTGCATAATTTGGTGTTGATGTACTCCACCAGCCAATTGAAGAAAAGAGAGTAAAGCGTCGAGACGAGTTCATCGCGTTGCACGGAGGCCTGCTTGGGATCAAGAATAAGCGTAGTGACATCCTTTTTGATCATCTGTGTCTTGTAAGTCAATGCAAATTCGAGTGCACGAGCATCTACACCGAGAGCATCCGCAACCCATTCAAGCTCCTGTACGTTCTTCACATAAGCTCCTTCCTCCTCGCCTTTAGCAAATTCCAATTGGCCCAAATGAAGTAAAGTAGCAAGTAGATGCATTATCCTTGACGTCCTTTTTGCGCTTAAACCTAATATTCTCATCGCAGCCTTCAGACATTCGTACTGCTCTTGATCTTCGTATGGCTGATCAGATCGAACATATCGGGATTCAAAGGTGGCGGGTAATGAAAAAAGGGATCGCTCCTCTGGAGATGCGCCGAACAATAGATGATAGAATACCGGGTAATTGTGTCGGCTGATGACTCGTCGTTTATCAAATAAAAAGGTCAATAGTTTCGATCCGATCATCCTGCCGCGTTCGTTATACTGAATCTCTATGTATTTCCCGCATGAATCTGCAAAGGCGTCCAAGATGGTGTTGATCTGTAAGATCTGGGTTTGCAGCTTTGTTTCCTTTTTATGAGCACTGAGAGTCACAAGATGTGAAAGGATAGACTGAGATGTGTCTTTGCTTTGATATTTGTTACTATAGCAAAGATAAAAATAAGTGCCCTGTGAGAGCATAAAAAAGGGGATCAATGCTTACTGCAATAGAATCGATTGATTTATGCCTGTTCTTCTCATATGAAGATAGACTTGGTTTATGAGTTGAAATAAATGAGGCGCAAGTGGACTAATTGATCCAGTCGTATCCTTGTATTCTGTGGCATAGTCTAGAGATGCTGTCAGGTCAAATGGAGTAGAATGAGCTAATGAGACCAAGATGTTGTCGCTTATACGAGTATAAAGCTGGTTCGCCTCATAGTTGTCTTTGAGTGTTTTTACAAGAGAGGCATCAGAAGCACAAAGGTCCCATAGAACCTGCTTTTTCATGGTTTAGTTGAAAAGAGAAAAAGAAGAGAAAAGAAGAGATGCCTTCTTCTACTCCGGTATTTGTGTAATCTTACACAAGGAAAGGGGAATTTGTTGAATGTTTGTCTATCAGCGAACCCCTCTTTTCCTTTTTGTTAAAAGAGGTAGAAATATAATAAATTTAATAGAAAGGGAGAAAGGAGGGGATGAATACTTTCAAAAATGTTAATAATAACCCTTTTTTATGAATGCTTCATTTACTGTTAGTGTAACACTTTAAAGAAGGGCTAGACTTCATTATATCCCTGGATCTTTCATTTCAATTCACGTGACCTTATTGATAGATGGTGGATGAAAGGGGAAGGGGTGAAGTGTGGCTAAATAGAAAAGGGGACGCACAATTTGCAGAGTTCATTCAAATTAATAAAAAAGTGAAAACACGTTTTTGAGGTGACACAATAAAGAATAGTTTTTATAAACAGACGCTCATTCTTTCTTCTTTTCTCTTTCTTTAACTTAAAACATGGGGCTTTTAAAGATTGGAAGCCTGTATAAAAAAAATAAAAAGAAATCAATCATAGAGCAGAGTCCTCCTGTTGCTCCACCTTCTTTACCTACTTTATCACTT
Organism: Rhizopus microsporus ATCC 52813; assembly: GCF_002708625.1. Lineage (NCBI taxonomy): Eukaryota > Fungi > Mucoromycota > Mucoromycetes > Mucorales > Rhizopodaceae > Rhizopus > Rhizopus microsporus. The sequence goes on along the minus strand of NW_019671922.1, from coordinate 427,217 downwards.
GATGAACCATTAAAACCACGACAAGAACAAGAACAACAAACGGTAACTGCTGGCTCAGGAAGTTTGTTTGATGATATCTTGGCTGAACTCAATTCACCTACGGGTAACATAGAGATTAAAAAGGAATACTTGCGCCGTTACCTAATGTTTTCTTATTTCAGCAAAAAAGGAAGAAAGCTTACTCGATGATTTTTCTTTAGCTCTGGCTTTATCTCAAAAACTAGACTTGAATCATGACGAACCTTTAAAAAAGAAGGAAACACCCAAGACGACGAATCAAACTGTAGAAAAGAAACAATCCAACTTATTGACAGGTGACAGTATTTATAGTAACTATTTAAAAAATCTATCAGCGCTGGATGACACTTCATCTCCTGATACATCCATGTTTTCTTCGCTTTTAAATGCCAGTCATATTAGCAATAATAATAAGAGCACAACACCTATCGCTAGCAGCTCGACGCCCACACTAAGACCGCCCGTCACAACCATGAAGGTTTTAGACTCGGACATTTCGGATTCAGAAGAATCCAAAAAGGACGATGATGAGGATGAGGATGGCCGTGTAACAAGAGGCATACGTCCAATCATGGAACGACGTACACAGGATCATCGTCTGAAACGCAAGATTGATTCCTGGACTAATCGTGTTGACCCAAACGCCAATCGCGTCGAATCAAATGAGGCAATGATTGAAAGAATGAAGGACAGACATCGAAATCAAGTCAAACTGGCTGCTCTTCAACGACAACAGGAAATGCAAAATATGATGATGATGAACATGGTTCCACAGCCTTATGTATTACAACACCCAGGAAATTTAATGATGGATACCAATAATAACAGTGGTATCTTCCCTTCATTCCCTGCTACTGTCTCTTCACCACCACCACTACAACAACAGCAACAACAACTACCACTACCTCAACAACAACAGCTGTTACCTACCGAAGTTCATCCTCAACCTGCTGTGTCAGAATACCCACAAACAAAAGTATATCAACAAGCACCTCATGTGTTTAACAATGGCAGTAATATTACTAACAGTAACACGAGCCTATACGCTACACAGGCTACATCCACGCAATCTTCTCTCTCATCTGCTGCGAAAGAAGAAGAACCTAAACAACAAGAGGACGATGACACTCACGACGAAGGAGACGGTGCCGAAGCAGATGGCGAAATCAGTGAAGATGACGAATCATACTCGGTCATTCAAAGAAAAAAGTCATTTACCAGTGTCAAGGGTACCACTCCCTCAACTGAGCACAGACGAACAATGAGGTCATCACGATCAACTCCTAATCTGAAAAAAAGCAAGAAAAAATCAAGCCATAGCAGAAGAAACTCTCAAGATCATTCCGCTTCAACTCCCTCCTCCTCTTCCGATTACCCCTTGACCCCTCCTCTACCACATCATCAACAGCAGCAATTACTGCAACATCAACAACAATTACAGCTGCAAATGCAGCATCATCCTCAGCAATTATACCAACAGCAAGGCCATCTTCCACAGCAACCCATTAGACATATGAAGAGTGAGCCTGAACTCATTCATCGTAGAAAGACACAACAGATGATGCAGCATCAACAACAGTTACAGCATGAATGGGATCGTATGCAAGCTTACCAACGAGAACAACAATTGAAACTAATGCAACAACAGCAATACATGTCAATGTATCCTGTCATGTACTATAACCAGCCAATGATGATGCAACCTTCTAAATCCACAAGTACTACTGCTAGAATGTCTCATTCTCATTCATTTCATACCACACCAAGATAACAAGAGTAATAATAATAAGCATAATCATATAATAAATAAAACACGTCATGTATTTATGTAGTTTGCTTACACATCTTCCTAAATGGGTATGGATACTCATGTGCGGTGGTTTGCGTTTAAAAATCAATTTTTTGGAAAATGAATGACGTGTTTGATATAAATCATCATAATTCTCTACATTTTAGAGTAGAGCATACATTTCTCTATAGCATCTGATAAGAATGACTTATAAAAGCAACAATAGTAGCTATTAGAATACATTGATAAATAATCACATTGACCAAACTAAATCACCCGGACAACATTCAATCTCCCTATAAAACTCACTTTGCAAACTAGCGACTTCATTGCTTTTTACGAAGGCAAAGTTGAATACAACAATCCCAACCTAGGATTTAAAAGGCCTTCTGCAACGAATGATAAACCTTTTACTTCAAAGATCACTAGCCGACCGCGTATTTGTGTCCTCCTATTCGAGTGCAAAATCAGCCTTTACGAAACGCGACTTGGATGATCATGAAGTTCTTCCAAAATTGGAAAACACAAATGGTACAACTTTTTAAAAGAAAATCCAAAGATGTACGTTTTTTCAAATGACCAATATGGGAGACATAAAACATTTGTTAAGATAATCAACAAAAAGTAAATTCCACGATAGAAATTGACCAAAAATCTTATGTAGGGAACATTCAAGTCTCAAGAAAATGATTATTGACAAAGATAGTTTGGAGGTCTTTTCGACACTCCTTTTAGTACACATACTCTTCATACAGCTATATTCTCTTTACGTCTTCCGGTTGTTAGATTAGCCTACAGGCATATGTCCCTCCTCCTTCCAGTTCCCTTTCTTGTACCTTACCTGCAGTATGGTTAGCTCATTGACTTCACATATATTTCATAACACTCCTTTTGACCCTGACACGGTTATACACCGAATACGCTCGCACGTCGCCCTCCCTCATTCAAGAGGTGGACTAATGTTGTCCAGTCGAGCATCTTTTTGACTTTAAATATTGCAATTTTTATTTATAAAGATTAACCCTAACCCCCTGACAATCCTTACTATTTTTCCTGATTTATATCTTGTTCCCAAATATTTGGATTGATATTACTTGGAAACAATATGTCTCTTATCGTTAAAGATATGTATAATTATGATTTACACCATTCAAACGAATGATTTCTCCTTACTGTTCTTTGAACGGGAGGATCTACCTAAAGATATTCATTCCCGTTTCAGCGGAGATGAAAAGTTGCCACAACATATTTTATTTATTAATGCTTTCTCCCTAAATTTTCATACCAAATATTCGTTAACTAGAAAACTAATGAATAAAAGATAATATATTATTTCCTTTATACTTACAGAGGCGTTAGGGAATGCACTACAGTTATAGACAGCGCACTAAATCCAGAGAGCACCGTTAATCTTTTGAAAGCCTTTTGCAGGGAGGGGGAGAATTTTCATTGTCGTGTTTTGATTTGTAAACAAAGATACCATATATATTTATTGCACTGTTCACATCGCGGTCCCACACTGTACTACAAGATTCGCGCTTGAAGACAGAGCGTACTCTTCGCTTTGTTCCAGATTGAGTAAGAAAAGTAGATTCACAAAAGACCTTGAAGCTCTTCTTGATACTGTCAGAGGCATGCTTTCCTTGGCTAGAAAAGATGAAAAATATGTTGTAGAACAGATTTTGACTGACAATAAGTAGTTTTTCACCATTTTCGAGAAGTTTCAAGCAACAGTAATTAGCAAAAATGGATCCAGCTTATACCAGTTGAGTAATGTAGCCAACTACTTCTTGAATCAAGGTAACGAACTTGGGATATTTGCAAATATTAGCTAAAGATATCTTGATCACAAAAGTTTCCTCGACGGTATCGTTAGGCTTTGGAGGCTCTGTTTGACTTATTCATAGGACATAGCTTGCTGGAGAAGCGAGAGTGATCGATTCCACGAGAAGAAGGACATTAAGCTTGTTTTTGCTCATTGCCTGTCACCTTGTTCTTTTCTTTTTCCTTTTTAAGCGCGTCAGTTTTATTAAATTTGTCTTGATGGGAGCAGAAGTACAGCTAGTGGAAGGAATAGGAGCAAGCAATACAGCTTGAACACTCGTATCATTGTCGACTGTAGGCATACGTGTCTTGTCACTGGTAACAGCATTTGAAGAACCGGGAGCAGATATATCTTTTTTAGCAGCTTTCAAAGTAGTACAGATGCTCTTGTCTATTACAACATTCAGTTATAAAACAGATGGAACAAATAGATGTCATCATTACTTTCTCTAAGTAATGGAGGTTCTTGAAAATCATCACCACTTGCTTCGAAAGCTGTACTGCTGAATAAACTTGTTTGCGTTTGCGCAAACAAAGAAGGGAGCCTGCGAACGACGGCTAATGGACCCTTAATAAATACCATATCAACCTTATACCTACATACCTTTCCCTTAATTGCGCTTTGCCTTTGAAGGCAGAGGATCGCATCCTTCTTTCGTTTCATGTTGAAGTAAAGAAAAAAAGGAAAAAGGAAAAGTAACTATGTTAGCTTCGTCATGTTAAATTAACGATCGACAATAGTAAAATGTTTCTCGAATGAAAACGCACTCTACTTTTAACATATTGCACATTCTGATGTGATACTCAAAGTTATTATCTTTATAAAAGTGATGGGATAAGGATACTAAAATGGCACAAGATGGTCATAGGCCATCATCTAAGCATCAGAAACAGTGGTAAAAGAAGTAATAGTAAATAGGGAAAAGAAGAGGCACAAACTCTAACGTTGCCCACATGTTCTATGAGGAAATAGCAGTGCAGAGTATGTTGGCATTTGTGCAGCATGAGCCTGGTTGATAAACTGAAAGCTTTACTCAAAATCACGTCCTCGGCAAAGGCTATCATTGCTATTGTTGCTTCTCAAGATAAGAACGATGCCACGGGAGTTTCTGTGATTATATTAAATTTGAATAGCAGCGACAACCTCCTCCATTGTTGGTGAATCCTGGGCACGTCTATCACCTCCTTCATCGAGGGACATATGATAATATAATGTGACTCGCTTTCGGAAGAGCCATTGCTGTTAGCTCTATCCTCGCTGCTGATGCTGGAGCTCTCATGGTTAGTCAATATCTTATATGCATGATGATAAATGCGTGCGAAGGGATTGCCTTGAGAAAGCAGAGTTGAAAGGTTTTCTATAATCTCATTATCCAGATTTTCATTCCTTTCTGATCGTCTCTGAGCAGCATACGAATGACCATATATATACAATTAAGCATACGAAGATGTGTTGCCCTCAACTGGAAGTAGAGGCTCTTGGCAGTGACAAAGGGCGCCGTAGATTTGAAATGCGTTAAGTCTACCTCTGTTATTATTGGCATTACGTTCCTCAGCTGAGACAATGTCGCATTCCAAAGAGGTAAACGCAAAGGCAGCGTTATACTGACGATGGCTGTCCTTAAAGTGACGGCTTTGGGTGTCTGTACGTTCAAGCAAGTCCTTCAAGTACTCAGGTGGGCCAGGCAAGAGTTGTAATTGGACTGATCCCTGCTTACAATATGATTCCCGGCTTGGATTTCTCATCGAAGATGCTTCTTGCCTTTCATCAATCCAGTTTAGGGTGTGACAGCAGGAGCATTCCTTGCCCATGCATCCAAATTTCAAAGGACAAAGGCGAGAAAGCTGCGAGAAATAGGCAGCAGATTTTGCCCTGGGCCTGCCTCTGGATCTACTTTCAGCATCAGCAGACTCAGCTGTTATTCTTAGCCTGCCTCTAGGTCTAGTAGCGGCACCAGCTCCTTCTTGTTGGTCTTCGGTACGGCGTCTGCGGCGAGATGCTGCTACACGTTCTCTGCATGCTTGACAGGTACGATGACGTGAATTAACGGGTAAAAGTGCATGGCAGGAAGAGCAGTTGATTGCACTTTGGTTGCTGTTTTTCATTTTTCTAATAAGTGTCAAGATGGGAGCGCAATATTAGTGAATATGACTGTAATCCGAGACTCGGTTCGAACAAATTGTAAAAAAAGGCTCAGTGTGCGATTAATTTCCGGTAAAAGTTTGTGCTACTTGCATATTTTCCGACGTATTTTTTTTCTAATTCTATTGCATGTTAGTGGTACTAGCCGCTTCCAACTCGCTACGCTCGTTTTTGCACGTCTTCGTGTTGCCGAAGGCTTAAGGGCTTTGCCCTTTGTGATGAGTAAGGGCAATTGTTAATACGACGCTTTAAGTGAATGGCTAAATTTGAATTTTTGTGCTCCTAGCAACATACTCCGACTCCTCTGTACACGCTTATTCGCGTTTGTTGATGCAACAGTGCTACATACACGGCTTCATAAAATTAAAGTTTATTCATAATAGAGAGCATGCAATTTAAAAGTGTTATTCGCAAATCTTTATGCGTTAAAGAAGAATGGTATAGCCATAAAGAATTCATAATTGTGGGCATGCATTTGTTTGACGACCATACGTTGTGCAATATAGGTGGGCATATTAGTGATGTAGCAACTCTAGGTAGACAACGTTGTTAGCTGTAGTTGAGCTTTTGGCAGAAAGACTGAGATGCCAGAAAGAGGTGACTCTTGAAAGAGCGATATATAACTGATCATGTATAAACGATGGTCTTCTGAGGTCTATGCCTACATGCTTTAATGATTGTCCTTGTGATTTGTTAATTGTCATAGCAAAGTATAGCCTGACAGGAAATTGCTTTCTTGCTAGGATGAATGGCAATTCACCTTCTTGCGTTGAGAGCGTAAACCGAGGCATAAGCTCTAATGGACCATCTGGTTTATTGGCTAGACAAACCTGAGCCATATAGCTGCCAATTCGTACAACAACCAGGCGAGTACCATTGCATAGATCTCTTGTTCAGTATATATATATTCATTAATAATCCATAATCATAGATATAAACTTTTTTATTGCTTTATAAAAAGAAATAACCAAAAAAAGACATATATTGTATACATATATATTTCTTTAATGAATACCGCAAGTCATCAAGGACATCAAAGTTTGCCAAAGACCGCGTTGTTGATGACCTTGTTGCTCTTGTTTGGTTTGGTCATAGGTTGTGTTAAGACCACCATGATTAGGTGACTCAAGCATCAGTTGATAGTTGTTATTAGTATTATTATTAGCTATAGTTATTTGCTTAGAGGGCATAGTTGTCGTATTATTTGTTGTACTGATATTGTTTGGTAGTGGAGGTGCAGATGGATCGACCGTCATCTTGGGCTGAGAAGCATGTCTTCTGACTGAATGATTTATTGATTTACGTGTTGTCGCCAGTTGTTGCTGTTGAAGTAATTCTCTAGCTTGACGTCTACTTTCCCTTGTCTATGTATACATGGTTAATATATATGAGCTGAGCAACAATTTTGTCATGCCCTCTACCTCGGGTCCTTTGTTCAACAACATCCAATCATAGACACCATCGTCTTTTTCTCCCAGACGATAGAGTACTTTATTAAACAGTTCCCGTAAGAAGTCATAATCTGGTGTTTCTTCAAAGCCCAATTTACGAACATACTGTAAATAGATTCCGAATTCCTCTAAATGGAATATTACATATTGCCCTTACTCAGCTAAATAATATTTTTTTTTTACCTGGAAACCCTTCACAGAGTTCCTTGATCGAGGTTGATTGTTTCTTTTCGCCTATTTTTTCATACTTTTGTTTATTGGTAGCTGCCTTGAGGCCTTGCCAAGGTAACGAACCACGCAAGAAGTACATAAACACATGACCCAAAGATTCCAAATCATCCCTTCTTGATTGTTCTGTTATAGAGTTAATTACATGTATTAACCAAAAGGCAAATATATGATTGTACCTCTTCCTAAATGGGTATTGATACTCATGTATCGAGCAGTTCCCGACAAACTTTTACGTTCTCGGTAAGGTATATGCTGCTTTGTCTTTGGATCACGATATAGCTTGGCCATACCATAGTCAATAAGGAATACTGTATTGGCATATTTTGTGCCTGGTCTGCCAATAAGGAAATTATCTGGCTTAATATCTCTGTAAATCAAATTTCTTTCATGGACACTTTCCACTCTATCAATCTAATGTGTGTAACTATACAATTTATTCCCCTCACGATTAATTATCCTTTTGACTCTCCTTACCATCTGTTTGGCTAACATGGCAACTGTCTTGATCGAATGTTTTCTACCACACATGTCAAATAGATCTTCTAGACTTGGACCTAATAGATCAATCACCAATATATTGTGCAATCCTTCTTGTCCAAAGTAATAAGCACTCGGAACACCGGCTATTGATCCCGAATGAGTAATGGATTGTATGATATGATTACACTTTACGTAAACCAGCAAGTACTTTATATGTTCTGTATTCGTCTCTGAGTTGAGGTGCATCTGATTTCCTTGGTTCAAACTTAATTGCCACAGATTGATTATTTAGTAAATTGAGACCTATAATGTCATTGTTTATTATGCATTCTATATGACTTATTATCTATGTTGACCAAAAAACCTTCATACAATACACCAAAACTTCCTTCACCCAGCTTTTTTCCAACTCTATAATGTACTCCAACTATGTTGGTGGAGGATGAATTGTTGCTATTATTTTTATGCATTTATTATTATTATTATATTATTATTGTATATTAAAAGAGAAGGCTTTCTCTTTTTTTTTCTCTATGCTTTTTTTTGTTTTGGTTGGATTAAATTATTCTATGCTTGTAAAGAAAGAAGAAAAAGAGAGAGAAAAAAAGATATTCACTATTTAAAACGGGGGGTAACAACAAGAAAAGAAGAAAGGGAAAAAAGGGAGAAGTTTTTATAAGAGAAAAAAAACAAGGGCGGGGTTTATTTGAAAGAGACAGAAAAAGAGAGTGAGAGACAGAACAGACTTCTAAAAATATTCGCTGCACTTTAAAGAGGTAACAAGATGGGATAAAGTTTACTGTTACACGAGGATAACCAATGAGATAAAATGATCATCATCACAAATTAAATTCGTCTTGTTCATCCTAAATCATCTTGAGCTTTGCCCTTTACACCTTGTAGCAATAACCTTGCTATTTAATAAAGACAAATAAAGGGAACAAGATTAACCTTTGAGTTATTGTTATCGTGTTTAATTATGAACTCGTTCATCCATAACAGAGCAGCATAGCATTTGATTCATTATCCACATCAGTGACTCCTAAAGAATAGCCTTTTTTATTATTTTGCCACTGCAAGTAACTCAAAAGACAGTAGGCATCACAGCTTGTTCCAGTTTGCTTCAGCGAATGGATTTAACTCCGTAAAGCCAGAGATTATGCTTGTACAATAAGAGCAGAGCTTTTCACTGTCATAAAGTTTTGAAAACTCGGTTTATTTCTTTGATATATACTAAATTGACATCTCTGTTAAATTTACATGGAATAGTTTCGCACGCTGGGTCTGCTCATTGACCCCCTGAGATACACTTCTTTTGGTAAAAGTTTTGCATTTTTGAGCTGGTGGACCGTCTTTTTTTGTCTTTATTAAGCAGGTTACATAAAATAAAGCCTTTTGACAAGACATGTAAACCTAGACATGCTGTTACTTATATTGAACTATTAAAGGGCTTTGTATAATATTGCTTATGACAAAGATCATTTTTTGGGCAAGTTCAACTGGTTAAAACATGTACCAAGTAGCTCTCTTTCTGAAAACTTTCTCAAAAGCAACATTGTCAAGAATGGAGGGGAAACTCACTTTTAACCAGAAACTTCCATTACGGTTGTATGCTCTTTGTCAAAATGTAAGAAATTGCAGTATTGAGCATCCTGATGTCTTCGAAAGAACAAGAATATAATTCAATTTGGAATACGCTCTTAGAACTGTATTTGATGAAGTCCAACAAAGAGTCCCGTCAAAAGGCATTGGCACTGTTAAAGGATGAATCAGTTGATTATGACACCAACCAAGCGCTTGTACTTTGTCAGTTGAAGCAGTTTGATGAAGGGATCGTTTATTTGTATGAGAAAACAGGCATGTATACGGATATCTTACATCATTGGATGGAAAAAGAGTCGACAGAACGAGTTATTGAAGGTGTACGGAAATATGGGTAAAAGAGCAATGTTAAAGCGTACACGCTGCTTACTTACTAATGAATCTGTTTTTTAGTCCTAAAGATGCTTCCTTATATCCCATGGTCTTGTCTTACTTTTCGTCTTCACCTGAAGTCTTGGTCAAGTCAAGGCAGGAATTACTTTCCGTAATGAAGCATATAGATGAAAAGGACTTGTTGCCTCCCATTCAAGTGGTTCAAGCACTTTCAAGGTCAAATGTGGCAAGTATTGGCTTGATCAAGGA
>NW_019671922.1:401244-416277 GCF_002708625.1 Rhizopus microsporus ATCC 52813 | reverse complement strand
ATAGGCGTACCATTGAGAGGCAAAGGTGTATGATTTTTTATAACCTTGGCTATACAACCAGCTTGTTCTTTAGTCGGGTTTTCAAGTCCCAAAACTTGGACGAGTGGGCTGATAGATATACTTTCTGCTTCTGTTAAGCCAGGATAGATAGGTGCGGTAAAACCAGTAGCAAAGAAGCTAGCCAAGAGAGCGAGGGTCAAGAGTTTGAATTGCATTTTCTATGTTCTTTTTGAATGTATAAAAAATGGATTAAAGTCAATCCCAGTTCCCTTTTTTATAATGAATTTCGGCGGCGTTAACAAGGTTTATGGTATAGTTTATGATGCAGAAAATGGATTCGAAAAAAGGAGAAAAGTGCATATGGCTGATCCTGGAGGCAAACATCAAGGGATCTGTAGATGGATAAATGTTCTGATAAGAGGCTTAAAGTGCATTTTACTATTGGCACCAAAGTATGTAAATAAAACAGATCATAAAGAAGTATATGAGAAATGCAGCCTTAGCTGGATTCAGTTAACTGGATATATACACTTATAAGTATCCGCTCACAACACTGTTTAAATGCATGACTCTTGCTTATGTTATTCCTTGAGCTATTTCTTGAAAAAAAAAAAAAAAAAGAGAAAAGCACCAGTCGCTGTAAAAGAAATGCCTCATGTTCCAATATGGCGCATGTGCTACAGCTAACACATCATCCCTGCATATCCCTTGTCTTACCGTAACACATAAGGGAAACGTCCAAGTTTATGTCGACATAAAATGATTGACACTTTGCCTCTGGACATTCAAATCAGCGCTATGTTTCCCGTTGGTTGTCAGCTTCTTCTTTAATTTTTTGCTTACAATCTTAATGGTACTAGGCATCTGATCCTCTTTTCGCTTTATGTCTAATTGAATTGCTCGAAACATCTTACAGAAAGCTCAATAAACTCAGGCAATGGTCCGTATACTTCCAAAACCTTTCTATTCAGCCATGGATTGTGTCTCGAGTATTACTAATGACTCAGTTTGTTACCTATAACGATAACTAAATAAATGACCACATCTCTGTGTTCTTCGCTTTAATTCTGGATTCAGTCTATGTATATATATATCTTTAATGTTTGACTATTATAATACAATACAGTAGGGCCTCGATTCTGTCATACTCTATCCTGGAATACCATTTTATGAGAAAAATTGGGACGTGTCTATTTATTAAAGTGTATTTTGTCGAAGTATGAATCCTGTCCTGGGATAATCTCGATTCTGGAGTGCTACACCTACCCACCTAGGGTTATGACAGAATCGAGGTCCTACTGTATATACTTTACCTTATACCAAGGTCTGACCATACTTGCTTATTCACTTCATTAGCTAGTAATTCTTCTTCTTTCTCTGATACAACACCTTTTATGAGAACCAGTCCTTATATTTTATCGCCAAGGTCTTCTACTGACATAAAAAGAGGAAAGAGAAAAAGCGGCACTCTGGTGTCTTCGTTTGATATTCTAAAGTCAATCGTTTCAAACAGTTCTTTAGTAAGTTGAGAAGAACTCATATATGATAATAAAGTCATAAGGAAACAAAGAAAAGAAGGCTAATTGTGTCAAATATGTGGCCGTGAGCCATGTGCCACTTTATTTGTATGCATGATTGTCTTTTAATTTGCCAGACCCAAGCTAAAGCGATATTGGGCTGCTTCGACTTCTTACTTCACGATCTACTTTGGTGTCAATAGTAAAATGCACTTTAAGCCTCTTATCAGAACATTTATCCATCTACAGATCCCTTGATGTTTGCCTCCAGGATCAGCCATATGCACTTTTCTCCTTTTTTCGAATCCATTTTCTGCATCATAAACTATACCATAAACCTTGTTAACGCCGCCGAAATTCATTATAAAAAAGGGAACTGGGATTGACTTTAATCCATTTTTTATACATTCAAAAAGAACATAGAAAATGCAATTCAAACTCTTGACCCTCGCTCTCTTGGCTAGCTTCTTTGCTACTGGTTTTACCGCACCTATCTATCCTGGCTTAACAGAAGCAGAAAGTATATCTATCAGCCCACTCGTCCAAGTTTTGGGACTTGAAAACCCGACTAAAGAACAAGCTGGTTGTATAGCCAAGGTTATAAAAAATCATACACCTTTGCCTCTCAATGGTACGCCTATGTCTCCAATGGTTGTACATATGCTCAACTCCCAGTGGGAAAGATTATACCAAATGTGTCTTCAAAATCCAATAGGTTTTAAATAAAGCGATATTCGTGGTGTTAATCATGACATGCAGTGATATCTATACTTAATCTTCCTTTAATAAAGAAACTGTACGTTTAAGCTCATAGCTTGTTAATGCTTTACTTATTTTTATCCTTTTGCAGTGAAAGTTATTTAAGAGCCCATTTAATAGCCTTTATAAAAAAGCTCCACGACTCTTGTGTTTTAACAGTACAAAGCTACTCAATAAACGTGCTCCATCTCAACTTTTGGTGCCTAAACCATACCTCCAAATTATATAATACACAGCTATTGTTATGATCAGCCTTCTTCAGTCGAAATCTAGCTATTCTAGCATATGGCAGTTGGTTTATCAGTCAGCGATCTCAACACCAACTCCTCAACGACCCAGCCTGTGGTGTCTCAGGCACCTTGGATTTCTTTTCTTTGACATCACTTCCCAAAAAGAATTCGATCATGAAATGTATCAATTCGCGTTTTAACCATTTGTTGGTATTGCTGGCTTGACTACACATTATTCGGATACCAATCTGTACTTGGAAAGAAACTTTGATAACGACAACTTTAAAAGTGAGGCCGCATAGGTAGGCTTTTGTTTTGACGATCACCTATATGCTATCCGGCCCACTCTCTCTTGTCGCCTGGAATCGAATATTAAGAGAATTTCCTTACGGCATTTGTCATGGCTGCTTCTAGAAGATCTAAAGTGTACTCATTGTAGTCATGGCAGGATTCAGGTTGTGGGAATAAATACCTGTATCGCTATTGATCTGTTTTTGGGATCAGGCTATGCCAAGCACTTCGCTGAACCCAACCTTGGCTTGAGCCTGAAGAGTCAGCCTCAGATTCCTTTTTTTAAATTCATGCATGCAGGAAAGAGACGTTTACATACTGTAAGTATTGTCATGAATTAGATCATAATGTTTCTGAGTGTAAGGTTGCTCCTGGTAATCAATGTACTTGTTATTATTGCACTCGTATTGGATATATTCACGTCAATCGCCTTTATAATGCTGTGCCCTTTTTGCTATTTGGAGATTTATCTTTGCTGACACGTTTTTTCCCCTTCCATCCTGATTCAGTACAGGCTCTCTTTACTTTGACCATTTTGAAACGAGGTCACCGTTTTGGTTTAACTTGGTTCTCTCTTTTTTTTTTGTTTTCTTTGTTTACAAAAGCTTATCGTTTAAAAATAACACGATTTCTCTCCTTTTTTATTTAAATAACAATTATTGATGCCTGTAAAGAAACTACTACCCAATATTCCATTTGCAGGCAATGAGGCAATCTCACTTCGCTCTGAAACAAAATAACAGTGAAAGAACGCGGCGCATAATCACCAAAGTTATGCATCACCTTCTCCAAGAAAGTTTATACTGCCTTTGTCAATCGTCCAGATCGCCTCACTCTATTCTTGGAGACTGTGTTTGAAAAGCTGTAGAGGAATAATGGCGATATAAAGTCGCCTAAAGAACAAGAAGAACGCAAGTTGATTTGGAATACGCTCTTAGGACTGTATTTGATAAGCCAAACAAACTTAGTTGGGTACTGTTTGGTTCGCGTAGAACGAGCGAGGAAAAAGCTGCAGATGTTGGCTTTATTACGTTATAGCAAAGTGGATAAATCCCCGTCGGCCAATCCGCATTTACAGAGCTGAAAAATGATATTAAATCGTATTTTTTTTTTTCCTTTCTGCATTTATTCACACCATGACTGATTCAACTGTTACTGCTCTTGATTACATTCAAAGGCAGGAAGAGCTTGAAAAGGAAGCAAAGGAAGTGTTACCAGGAAAATTCGAAAAATGCACTTTTCCTTTAGGTTACATTCGACAACCACTCTATGCCTGCAAGACATGTCAAACTGACGATAGCACACCAGCTGCTATGTGCTATAGTTGCTCTATGGCCTGCCACCCAGATCATGAACTATATGAACTATTTCCTAAACGGCATTTTCGATGTGATTGTGGACTCGTCGACAAGTTCAACAATCACCCTTGTGCATTAATGATTCCTGCAAAAAAGATAATTAAGACAAACACTGAAAATAAATACAATCACAACTTTCATGGAAGATATTGCAGGTATTTCTTTATAAAGAAGAGAGAGAGAAAAAGTGTTACTATGTCGATATTAAAACTCTAATAGATGTGATGAGATGTATAATCCAGAAAATGAAGACGGAACCATGTTTCAGGTATACCACTCGTCTGCCCCCGTGTCCTATGGATGTGTTTTGTGTAATACTAAAGTTATATTTAGTGTATCGTATGTGAAGATTGGTTTCATGAACGTTGCATAGGAAATGTAAGTGTTCTTTTTAGCGTTACAACGCGTTCGTGTTTATCGCGACTGACATTATTTGCGCGTTTATTTTGTTTAGATCCCCGAAGCTATAGAAGACTTTGATTGTTACATTTGCCGACATTGTACCAAAAAACATCCTTTCCTTATTCAAGGCAAGGACAAAAGATTTAGTATAGGGTTGTCCAAGGGAAATGAAGCCATCACAACGTGGGTACTGCCAGATAAAATCATCACTAGCAGCAAGCAGAGTACACAGGCACAGGAAAAAACTGCTGAACATGATGCCAGTACAGTACAAACGAATATGGAAGGTGCTGATGATATGTCTTTGCCTGAAGCCGAGTCAAAGCAAACCATCAATGTAGGAAAAGAAGCATCACAAGAAGATACAAACGAAATGTCTGTCAAGGTTGGAGAAAAGAGAAAACTTGATGACACGTCTTCATCTGTTCAGACTAAGCGCTTGAAAGGAAACGGTTGCGCAAATGGTAAGCTTATTTTTAATAGAGTGAGAAATGTTTATATTTAAATACTTTTTGTATAGTTGATTTGAGCAGCTTACCTGAGAATGATAACGTCGAGATATTCCTCCAAGAGACTTGGAGGGAAGGCTTATGCAGATGTGAAGAGGCAAATTGTTTCTTAATGTTGATTTTGCGGATCGTAATTAACTTATTGACATAATTATAGTGCTTGAAACAATACAAAGAAAACAATTTAGAGTTTTTGCTAGCTGAAGAGCAAATCTATGAGCCAGAAGAAGATGAAGATGCTGGAAAATCCTTGCTAGAGATTGGCATGGAACAACTTCAACGCATAGACAGAGTTAAAGTGCTTGAGAGCTTAATGGCTTATAAAGACTTGGCTGCTGATTTAAAAAACTATTTTGCATCTTTCAAAGACTCTGGAAAAGTAGTAACAAAAGAAGATATCGATGAGTTCTTTTCTGTAAGCATCTCCTAGGATACAGAAAGCAATATTCTAATTAATTACATACTACCTTAGGCAAAACTACGCGAAAGAAACAATGATTAGTACTTTTTTTTTTTTTATTATTATGACAGACTAATCAAGCATACCCGTACATCAATCAGTAAAAAAAGAACACATCCATAAAAAACATATAGCATAATCATAAAAAAAAGCATAAAATATAAAATAAATAAACACTTGCCGCATTCAAATTACATACAACCATTTAAAAAGAAGCAAAATAGGAGCTCACATTTGAAGTAGTTCATTCATTGTCTGATCAAATAATGACGATTGGGCATGGTGTCTTCTGGTGATAAATGACAGACGCATCTCTCCAGGTGTACTATCAATTAATAGCTATTTAATCCCTCCAAAATAAAGTATGTGTATGTTTTATGGTAGCCGCCTTATTTGTGGACTGATAAAGTAAATATACCACAGAATCATTCATACGAAATCGCGTCAAAAAAAAAAAAAAAGAGTATGAAAAGTATCACAAAGAAGTCATTGATATCGAAGTTCTTTTAAGCAGAGATATCTGGAATAAATGTTGTTCACCATAGCTCATCCCCTTTTTTTCTGATTATATTCTAGTAGGTTTAAGTGAACATGTGTCATAATTTATTACATTAAAAAAGGTATCAAGCATTATCAAATGCGTTTTGTTTTAATCCGTTCTTAACTTTTTACGACTTTCTACATTAACTTCTTCCTCTCCTTTCAGATTAATATAAGGTGTATCGCTTCTCATTAGGAATATTCTGCCGTAATAAGGTATCACCGATTTGTTGAAGAATAGTGCTCTTGATGGTTCATCAATCACTTTCGTAGACTCTATCTCGCCTTCTTCTTTTTCTTCTTCGTCTTCACTATTCTCTATTGTTTCTCCCTCTTCATTTGTTTCAATAGTATCTTCAACATCGTCGCTTTCAAGACGATCACGCTTTCTCTTGCCAAGTAACGTAATACCCTTCTCATTGTTATTTTCTCCTTCATTCTGTTCACCATTTACTTCACCATTCTGTTCTGTGTTTTCTTCGCCATTCTCGATACCATTTTGTCTGTCGATTTTTTCACCATTTTGTTCGTTAGTGTGTTCACCATTCTCTTTATTACTTTGTTTGTCGGCTTGTTCATTTATATACATCATGAATGCAAGATAGATAACACCCGTCATGTAAGCATCATAGGCAGCCTCGTGCTCATTTGGCTTATTGCTTTTAATATAACGATCAAATCCAGGTGCCAGCACTACATATGGTATTTGCATTAGTTTGTTAATGACATTATGATTTTCAATATCTTACCGATCTTTTGGCCTGCTTCTTCTAATTCACTATGTACAGTATTAAATAATGAGCCCAATACAGATGTATTGAAACAGCCCTGTGATAAAGTTATTAGTTTGCTTTTATATATATACTATCAGTGCATAGTCATACCTTTAGTAGTGGATGGTATTCTGCCAAGTATTTTGTATCTACAATATAATCCCACATGCTATTTACAACTTCCTTACATTTTGTAAGATTATCAGGAAGGTACTGCCAAAATTGGTCAGTTGTATGAAGTATATCAAATAAAGCATTATGCGCGACAACAGGGCATTTAGCATCTCCTATAGTTTCAATAATCGTACGGAAGTTAAGTGCCGATGTCTTCTATGCATCTAATTAGCTTCATCATCGTCATACGCTGAATATAATAGTATCTACCTGAAGTTTCGCTTTTCTTTGCTCTTCCTTAAGACGCACTATTTCTACATGCTTGAGATCTCTGCTCATAACTTGAAGGAAGCTGTTATAGTTTTCTTGCACTTCCTGGAATATAAGCTTCTTATAGAACGGCGTATTTACTTGAATAATCAATGGTTGTTCTGTATTCCCTTGTAACCAATTGTTTATCGCTTTACGATTATATTCCAAAAAGCTTTTGCCATTTTGCGTCAAGGCGGATTCTGGTTTAAATTGGAACATGAGTTGACTATTTCTATCTAATTTATAATTCATTTACCTTCAATACGTGATCTTCTGTTGTTCATTCGTAAAGTACCGTATGCAGATTCATAAAAGGTTCCTTCTTCTGTAAAGTTATAGAAAGGTATGCCTTCCTTAATCCACTTGTTAAAGTCAAAATTATTTGAATGAAGAAATGCTAAACTGCTTGCATCTACAGAGAACACACGTCGGGACTGCATGTTGTCAGGATCATTGCCAAAGATGTAGAAATTAAAAGGTCTGGCAATAAAATCGCCCGTTTCCTTGTCTCTTTTAAATGTGCACACGCCATATTGAACAATCGTAAACTCTTCAACTGAACTTCTAATCTTGGTATAGCGCTGAGCCAAGTCATCCATGTTATTTATATTGATGTGGGGTGGAGTCAAGCCTGATTGTAAAATGAATACAAGATCGATCTTTAATAATCGTGATATTTACCAGTAAATTCACAATCAATAGCGATAAAGTCAGCTTCTAAAATAGCCTTTTTAATAAAAGGTAGCTTTTGTTCAAAGTCTGATTTGAGAATTTCCATAACTGCAAAGAAATAAAAATAAAAATAAAAAGATTGGAAAAGAGAAGAGAAAAAGCAAGTTTAAGGTACTGCTTTTGTACTGCTTTTCGCAGCAACGCGCGCTTAAAAATTTCGCGACCGCAAACAGGTGTGGAGAAATACAAGTATTTTTTAGTACATAGGGCTTCCGAACAGTAACAAACCAAAGATAACTTTCATGATTTTGCAATAATAGAATACAAACCTGCCAAAAGATAAATATGACATTTTAAACAATAGTTTGCTTACAGATTTGGTATTAAGGAGTCTTTAGTGACTTTTGTACAATAATGAAGTTTGATAGCTCACTATCTTTACTATGAATACAACAAGGACGCTTCATTGTGACACCCTTTCTTGTGGTTCTACTGACCTTGCAGCACTTGTTAAAGATGAAGTAAAGAAAGACACGCATTAGGTATTTTTTTTTTTTCTTAAATGAAACTAGAAAAAAGCGATCAAGAAACTGACGATCGATGTTGGCCATAAACTTTGAACCCTCCAACAACAAGTCTGTCAAGTTGTTTGATTACATGAGGCAGTCGTCACTTTGATCCCATTCTTCTTTATTCTTTCAAATATTACTTTTATATTTGATGTCATCGTTCTAGTAGTAGCCAAGAAACAGTTCACCATTACGTTTAACTTCTACAGCCAAATTCTACTGGGCATTTTTGAGAGTAAAGTGTATGTTGATATGGAGTGTATTAGTTAGACAGAGCTACGAGTGCAATTTGATTAACTAATGGTTTTTTCTATCACGTATCTCAATCTACAAGACTGTCTCAACGGAGTGTCTATTTGCAATATATTGTTTCCCATCAGAGTAGGCTCCTCCTAACGCGTTCATTCTGTTTCCCTCCTTCTTTTTAGGCTTATCGCGATATGAGGATATAAAGTTAAATTGTGCATGAGCGACATTCCTGTTTTGGAAACACAGCACTTGTGTGCGACACTTGCAAAAAAACTTTATTTAATCTCGCCCGAGAGTGCCGTTGTTTAACAAAATTTTCTGGTTTTATGGCGTCTTCAAATACAACATACGCAATGTGCTTAAAAAAACAGCAGTCAAACATCTCTCTAGATAAGTTTGAGTGATGTGTAGTATCTTGATCATCGAAGGCCTATGGATATCGAATATAAAAGAACGGATACTCGGTATTTTCAATGGTGTAACTACTACTTGCAATCCGTTTCTGTGTAAATTTCATTCTATTTTTCAACACATTTCGTCAGTTTTCTTTTTTTCTTCTGCTATATTCAACTTTGTTATGAATGATCAGTTAAGCCGATGGTTTGTAAAATAGATTCTTTATTAAGAAGAGCTACATATTACTAAAGTAGACTTGAATGAGGGCTTATAGGGGAATATCAATGTTGTTAATGTTAGTCTTATCTGATGCGATAAAGGAATATAAAGTAGAATGTATGTTCTACTATAAGATTATAAAGTATTGTAACCTTATATTCAACACGTCTGTTATGGATTTCGTTATGTGCAAGTTGGCATCACGGACATTACAAGAGATAAACTCACCAATCACTGAAAACATCCCATGACATCATTGGTTCTACAGAATTTCCCAAAATGAAAGCCGCATCCCGTCATCTCAAAGTCGCAAGATCACAAAAATAGAGGCCGTGCTTTGTTGGATACGTTTACAAACATATACAGAGTGAAAGGTGCAAGAGACAGATTACAACCCTGTTCAACGTACATCTCTTGGCGCACTTATCCCGTTCCACAGCTTCGAATGCTCGCGGCGCGCATCAAATATTATGCCTCTCTGTTTTCTATATCGAACCCTTTATCTTTTTTCCATCTTTATGGACTTCCATATTTGACTTGAGCTACCCTCAACATATAACAGGCCTCTTGAAACTTTTACTGATCAATCTTTACTCAGACAGTTAACTCGTAGTAGCGTCTTTGGTTTCTACTTTCGCTCTTATTCCCAATGGAATTCTTTTATTTTCTTTTATTACACTAAAATATCTCGCGTGGGTGATTTGCCATTTATATTCAAAGGACATTTAAAACAATGAAACCCCATCATTTAAACGAATAAATCCCACTATTGTCAATCACATAGACACTACAATGAAGAGATAAAGCTAAGTCGTTCATATCACTTGAATTCCTAACTATAATAATGTCATTCATCATTTGTTGATTTATTTTAAATTTTTCACCTGACAATTATACACCTTTTCTATTCCAAATTAATAATAACGACAGTCCAAGAGTTGACAGTTAGAGTCTAAGTAAATGACACGGAAGGATGACTCATTGTATCCTTAAACACTTTACAGCCTTGAAAACATTACGTAATTCCTACCAAGCAAGGTTATCTAAACTGATGGATATGCAAATTCTACAGAGTATATTTAGTACACATTACGCAAATGATCTTTTATTCCCACCCTATGCTCCTCTTTGTTCTCTCGTCAAGATTTATTTATTTAATATTGTTATTTTGTAGTACAAACTTGAAAGAAAGAACTGATAACAGACCAAGATCATTTGTTTAATGTATTCTAATAGAGTATTCACACAATATTTATTGGGAAGGGGATGCGCTTTTTAGCCATCATGCGCCCAATGCGGTCATTCAATTATTTGCTAATAAAAAATCCTTGTTTAATTGTATTTTTTTTTATTTTTATTCCTCTCTCTCTTTTTCCATAATTTTTCTCGAATTTAAATAAAAACATGATATCTGGTGCACCTTCTGTACAACCACAAAGTAATAGCCATGCACACTTGGACAGTATATTTGAATCCGTAAAACGACAGGTGAAATATCATTGTCGTGATATAAAATATGATAAGACCCACTTATGCAGATTTAGGTTGATCTTTGGGGCGAAAATGCAAAGTGGAAGATAGATCTCGTCTTGTTGGATAATCCACAGCAACAACAGCAACAACAGCAAAGTGTCATACGTCCGTTATTATCACCACAGCAGTTGCATCCAAATGCAATCACAACTCCGTCCATGACCAGCAGTAGTAATACGATTCAAAATATACAATTACCAATCACTGCAGCAACTCAGTATCCTGTAAGAAATGATGTAAATATAATTTCCAAAACTAATACATTCTTCTTAGTGGGATTATACACCGCCTACCACCAACGAATGGAGACAACGCGAGAATGATGAATTATATCAAAAGGTATAACAATAGCATTTTATATACATTCTATTCATACTTTTTCTAGCTACACGAATCAATAGAAAGACAAAAGTACCTTGAGAGTATCATTTGGGCTCAAGCTGAACAGATTAAAAGTTCAAGGCAGAACCAGCCAAGAGAAGAAGATGCGATAAAGACAATGAAGAATATCTTTTTGATGAATGTAAGCATATATTCATTTCATCCTTTGATCAAGCGATCTAACCTATATATAGGAAAATGAGCAAAGGAATCGGTACAAGATGGAAACAAACATACTGCAAAAAGATATTGAAACACTAAAGAAAAAGTTACAAAAGATGGCTTCTATTTTGTACGAAATAGAAAAAATACAGATACCTCCTGAAGACGCGGAATTAGATAAAGAAGCATTATTAAAAGACAGAAATATCCTGTTGAGAAAATTATATCTCGCAGAACTCAGACTATCCGCAAGGGACGCAGAACTAGAATACTTGCATGAAGTTGTCGATTCACTTAAATCCAGTACGTTCAATAAACCTCCTCAACCACATCCACCATATAAAAAGATAAGGAAGGGCCCTCCCTATCTACTTCAACAACAATTCTCTCCCCGCAGCAGTGAAGTTCGATTGTACGATCAGCAACCATTAACTGCGCTCGACAGTCTCGGTATCGTCGCTGATCAGATGCTAAGCGATCCAGAGTTTGATTCTAACACGAGCACTACAGCGTATGACCAAAACACAAAACGAGTTCGATCTCGACTAGATGACAGGAGATCTCAGAGATCGATGGATTCGGCTGTTACGCTCTTAACCATGCCTCAGTTAATCACTCCATCTGCAAAAAGTAATAAATAAAACAACAACAATATATACATATATATTTTCATGCACTTATTTTCTTTTTATGTAGTACCTGAAAACAAGTCTCCTGAATCCAATAGTTCTGCTGCCAAGAAATCGAGAACAACCTATATGCGATGGACAGAAGAAGAGGACGACAAGTTGAGAAAGGCAGTTCAAAAACATGGTCCAAGCAATTGGGAAGCCTGTGCAAGAGATCTAGAAGGAAGAACAAACATTCAATGTCGTAATCGATGGATACGGTACCTTGAAAACAAAGAACCAAAAACAGATGCTCGTCAGTCCCCATCCATTGCTGCCCTGCTCAATGATGACAACCGTGTCTATACTCCGCCTTCTCCTGCTGCTACGCCAAAGAATGTCAAACGCGTCAAGACAGAAAATGCTTCCCTCGCTTAATTGGTATATGGCTTGCTGTTGTACATAGCATTTGTATATAGTCCTTTCATTTTTCTATTCATCCATTGCCCTTCCTTTTTCCTTTCTTTTTTTTTTTTTTTCTCTCTTTTCATTTCTTTTTTTTTTAAATAAAGTAAGTTGTATATGTTTTCAAATGTAAAATCTAACCCAATGATATCTTGAGCAAATTCAGAAAATAGATATGCATAGTCAAAAGTTTTGTTACAAGGGTTTATTTATAGTAACATTATTTACACCACAATCATTGATTCATGCTTTTCTTAGTTACGGCTGTTTGGAAACCACAAGGTGTGTACATGCTATTTGTGTAATCTATTCCTCCATTTTCTGTAAACCGTACCACATCTGTGGGTCTGGTACAACAATACTCTATAATCAAAGTTCTCTCTAAGCCCCATAGTTGGCAATAGTCAAGGTTTACTGTAGAAGACTATTCTTCGATTTTATTCAAGAAGAAACTTACTGCAAAAGAAGTTGGCGAAAGAGAGAAAAGGAAAAAAAACGCGGCATCTAGTGGGCCATTTTCAATAAATAGTAAACTATAGGCATCAATAGTATCATCTGGCACATAAGCTACCATATAAGTATACAACTTCTGAGAGATCGCCTTTAGGAAAGTTTCTACTAGGATCACGAAATGGAAAATGTTTTTCTCTGAATCGAATATTTGCCATTCCAACTCTGATACAATATCAGCAGAGACAGTCAATCCCTACTTGATGCTTACTCCTACTCATGATTACTCATAGATTTACCCTATGAATGAGAAATCTCAAGCTTAACTGTGATCGACAAGGGAAACAAGCTATGCAAAAGAGAGGCTCAAGTCGTATCTATAAAGTAAATGCATATACTCGCAAAGTGGCACAGGGAATCAAGTATAAATACAATGAAAATCCAATTATTAGAAAAAAAAAAAAAATCTCAATTGACAAAAGGAGGAGAGAAGGTGTGGCCATCCAGACCAGATAGTATGAAAGATTTTTTATGTATCTTTAACTTGTCCACTCTTTTCAATATGTATATATAGAATGTTTAGTTTGAAAAAGGGGTAGTTTATTGTTTATTGTTTATTATATATATCTTCAAATAAAGAAGCGTGACTCGAAGAGCTTATACCACATCCTCTGCCTTCCTTTCGTCAACTGCAGCATTTTGATCTAAGTTGCTAAATTGATAAAAGTAATTTCCTATATCAATATTTGTTATTGACTCCTAATCTTAACGATTCTATATATTAACATGTATTTTTGTATCATCTGCTGCAATGAGATTGCTGGTGTTTTATACTATTTCCACAATATTTTCTGCTACTGAATGTTTATACACCTGTATACTTGAGGTCACCAATAGATTGCTAACAGCTGTGTCAATTTTTAGTTTTGTTGCGTTGTCTTCATGAGCGGTAATAGTGGTAATCCATCCGTAATGAAAGCGAATATGTGTGCATTGTAGTATCAACTCTGCGTTCATGGTGTGGATCAATTGTTTCCGATCTTCCATATGCAAAAATTCGCGAGGTGGGCATACCTAAGCTAAGGGAAGAAAGTCCAATCCTTATTTATTAATTGTGTAGCTGGCATTGTAAGCTCCATGTATTTTTGGTTGTAAATTGGACTTGTATTTATTATAGGAAACACTACATGTACCAGAATTTAGACTAATTCTACGGGCGCTACCTCTACCCACTACCTATGATGTCGTCCAGCAAAGCTTTTTAATACGTAGCATCAAGCTAAACATGACTTTATAAAGTCACTATCTTGTTTTGTTTCTTTTCAAGAAAAAAACAAAAAAAAGAGATAAATAAATGTTATTTTTTATTCTAATTTTATGTTGTCAGGTTGATCAACAAAGACTACTTAGCTCACGTGTAAATTACGATAGCATCGCATTTTACATAAAGAATATTCTACTGGGCAGTTTTGTATGTAGTGCTTAGAAGAAGTGCCTGTAGCATTAGCCTATTTTCTGGTGTATGTAGCGTTGACCAAAAAATATCATTTAAATTTAAATGTCCAGCTCTTACCTTTAGAATTACTTTCAGTGATGAAGCATATAGATGAAAAGGACTTGTTGCCTCCCATTCAAGTGGTTCAAGCACTTTCAAGGTCAAATGTGGCAAGTATTGGCTTGATCAAGGACTATATTGGTAAAAAGATTGAATACGAGCGAAAGGAACTGAAGCAGGTAACTCAAAGGACTTTAACACTCTTTATGACTAACAATAAATGCAAACATAAAGAATGACGAGCTAATCGAGAGTTATCGTCATGAGACTGAGAAGCGTAGGAAAGAGATTGAAGAATTGAAGACGAGGTATGATCAATACTCTCTTGTATCATCTCTTTGACTTACTTTGTAAGCATAGTGCTCGCATATTTCAAGTTCAAAAGTGCTCAGGATGTCATGGCACCTTGGATCTTCCAGCTGTTCACTTTTTATGCAGACACTCATATCATCAACGGTATTTCATAGATTGTGCATATATAGACAAACTCATGCTAACACACTTTATTC
>NW_019671922.1:395905-401144 GCF_002708625.1 Rhizopus microsporus ATCC 52813 | reverse complement strand
GATTTATTCTTTGACCAATTAGATCATGAAGAAGACGGATTTGAAGTGATTGCTGATTACTTTTCAAAGAATACGACGGCCTTTGCCAAACTTATTGATTAAATGTCAAGCTAACAAAGCAGCATTGTAACAAAACCTCTTAATATATAGTTCATCTCTACATTTCCCATATTAAATACTAAACACTTTATTTATTAAAGGAAGATTAAGTATAGATATCACTGCATGTCATGATTAACACCACGAATATCGCTTTATTTAAAACCTATTGGATTTTGAAGACACATTTGGTATAATCTTTCCCACTGGGAGTTGAGCATATGTACAACCATTGGAGGTATAGGCGTACCATTGAGAGGCAAAGGTGTATGATTTTTTATAACCTTGGCTATACAACCAGCTTGTTCTTTAGTCGGGTTTTCAAGTCCCAAAACTTGGACGAGTGGGCTGATAGATATACTTTCTGCTTCTGTTAAGCCAGGATAGATAGGTGCGGTAAAACCAGTAGCAAAGAAGCTAGCCAAGAGAGCGAGGGTCAAGAGTTTGAATTGCATTTTCTATGTTCTTTTTGAATGTATAAAAAATGGATTAAAGTCAATCCCAGTTCCCTTTTTTATAATGAATTTCGGCGGCGTTAACAAGGTTTATGGTATAGTTTATGATGCAGAAAATGGATTCGAAAAAAGGAGAAAAGTGCATATGGCTGATCCTGGAGGCAAACATCAAGGGATCTGTAGATGGATAAATGTTCTGATAAGAGGCTTAAAGTGCATTTTACTATTGACACCAAAGTAGATCGTGAAGTAAGAAGTCGAAGCAGCCAAATATCGCTTTAGCTTGGGTCTGTCAAGACATAAAGTGTTATATGGCTCACTTTCACATATTGGCATAATTGATTCTCTTTTCTTCAATCCCTTATGACTTTGTTATCATATATTAACTCTGTTCAACTTACTAAAGAATTGTTTGAAATGATTGACATTAGAATGAAACGGAAATAGCAATGTGCACCTTGTAAACTTCAAGATGTTTTGCTTATTCAATTTTTGTAGAAGAGTTTATTGAAATACATAAAAATCACTACTGGTTATCAGGGGTAAACTATTGACAATTTAGAAAGACGTCAGGCACAATAAGATGGCCTGAGAAACAGCAGAAGGGATAAATGGTTGGCTCATTGGATACAGCCCTCCAGTGAGTTTGCCATATACACCAAAAGGTGCACTCGATGATATTTTTCAGGTGGGAGTTATCGGATACTCATCTGAAGGCATCACTAACCTTGAATGCTTTAAATGCCCATTTAGTCAAATCGAAGCTGTGTGACGGCCATTTGATAGTCTCTGTCAACAGTAGAGATAAGCAGATATCTATGCAAACTTTGGATGGCTCTGTCAACAAACCGTTAAGTACAGTAGTAATTGATGCAGAGCTTCAAATGGGTAATCAAGGGCCAGAACAGGTAAAGAAGATACGCCTAGATTATTGTTTGCGAACGAACCTAGTCTTAACGATGGAAGCAAGAAAGGGAAGTGTTGGATCGTTGGTTAACTATGGTCATAGGCTGAGTAAATGGGTTTTTAACAAAAAGCTGATAAAATTAGAGCGTTCTTGATTGAGTAAGAGAGAAGTTAACCATTGACACTGAAAAGTAAGTTGTCTGCCTACGTTAAAAAAACTACAACAATGATACATAGTGTCTCCTACGAAATGCTTTATTGTATAGAATATTGTTACAAAAGAACAGAAACAAGAGAAAGAGAGCAATAGGACAGGATATACTTTAATATACTCATTACGTATACAAAGTGAATAAACACCTCTTCTTTTGAGAAGGTGTATATTAGATAATCGAAATGTTCCCAAAAAACGGGTCTGAATATCGAAGGAGCAAAATTATCCAATGATGACGAATCAGAGATAGGATTCTCCTTTCATAAAGTTCTTCCCCCGCGCAGCTGAAACATTATTCAATCGAAAACACGATCTAAATCGGTTTGACGCAATACCTACGCAACCCATGGAATGACTGCCTACCAATGACGCTAACCAATGTAAACAGAGTCAGGCAAAAGTAAAAAGGATATAAAAAGGGAGTAACAAGAATATCGTTGTCGTTATTGTGTATACAAAAAAAAAAAAATGAATTTTGCTGCTGTCACGCAATTTTGTGCAATTGATAATATCGAAAAGAATACCGAGGTCTGTGTGGGTCTCATCAAGCAGGCTGCTGAACATAGAGCAAAGGTATAGCTAGGGACGTGTTTTTTCTTAGTAGATACTAACTACGATGGTTCAGATGGTATTCCTTCCAGAAAGCTCTGATTTCATGTCATCTTCTCAGGACCAAATGCTCGAACTTGCTGCACCTCTAGACTCACACTCATTTTTAAACAACATTCGTAGAGCGGCTAAAGAATACAGTATCTGGGTCTCTGTAGGCATCCATGAATCATCATCCGAACCAAAGAAAGTGAATAACGTACATGTGATCGTAAATAACAAGGGAGATATAGTCTCTATATATCGCAAGACACACATGTACTCGTCAGATATGAACGATGGTCCTACTGTAGATGAAAGTGAAAGCACTACACCTGGAGATGAAATTACACCTCCTGTTGACACACCACTCGGTAAGATAGGCTCACAAATTTGTTATGACTTGAGATACCCCGAGATCAGTATCAAGTTGCGCAACAAGGGTGCCGAGATTCTTACCTTCCCAAGTGCCTTTACACCCAAGACAGGTGCACACTGGGGTAAGCATAGAGAAAGTATGAATATAAATTACTCATATGAATCCCTTAGAAATCCTGTTACGAGCAAGAGCAGTTGAGAATCAAGCATTTGTCATTGCCTCTGGACAAATAGGTCAGCATAATGAAAAGAGAGAAAGCTTTGGACATGCCATGATTGTTGATCCATGGGGCACTGTATTAGCAGAATGTGCAGATAACGCAGAGATACCTGGTATGGCCATTGCTCCTATAGATATTGGTTACTTGAAGCAAATTCGAAAGGAACAACCTGTGTTTGAGAATAGACGTTATGATTTGTATCCAAAGATAGAATAAATCCTGTTGTCATTGCAACCTGACTAAAGCCACCCAATGATGTTTTTTCAAGTAGCGCCTTTCACATTTGCTCTCGCATAATTTAGTAGTGAGCAACTTTTTTTTTTCTTTTCAAACTTTTCTATTCCCCTTTTTTTGTTATATATATATATATACATAGTATTCCCCATGTATGATTCCAGTAGCGATGAATTCGATGCAGATATGTATGATAGTGATGTTAACTCAGCGTATGATATGATATGTGCGTGTATAATAGATGATGAAGGAGAAGAATATGAGTTAATAGACGAAGACGATGAAGATAGCAAAAATACGAATCATACTAGTGACACATTCATGTTACCTTCGCAGCAGTTACAGGAACTGTCAATATCAAATCATAATGAACAGATCGAGCAAGAAGAGGCATCAGACACGACACGGGTACTGACTGGTGAATCGACTGAAATGACACTTGACGTGAAAACTGAAACTAATCAAGCTATAAATCAAGAGATCCAACTTAAAGAAAAGGAAATCTCAGAAAATACCTTTGTTAAGAGTGAGAGTACAAATAAAGTACGAAGAATGAGGCCTAAAAGAGAGGTTAAGGTGAAATCAGAAGAACGAGAAGTAAGAATACCTCGCAAGATGACACTACGGAAAGATGTTTCACGACCAAAGACAGAAACTAAAAATGACAACAAGCTTCAAGTGATAAGAAGAAGAAGGATAAAGAGAAGGAGAGTGCAGACGGTGTTTGACTCAGACGATGAAGAAGGTATTAGGATTCAAATGGAAAGAATTAAAAAAGCCCAGAAAAGGAAATGGAATCCTAAAGCAACCATGAACACGATCAATCGATTGACTGATCGAGATATTGATGAAATAGACACAGATGATTTGGTGGAGCAAACAGAACAATTACCCCCCTTAATAATACCTGATATCCTTAAAGAAAGCGTCATTAAAAAAAAGAAGAAACTAAAGAAGCAGTCAAAGAACAAGACAAGACGAAGTTAAAAAAAAAAAGGGCCTTATTTATTTTGTTTTTTTACTCGTTGGATAGCTCAGCCAACTGGTCTCCTTCTTCTTGGTTTATTTTGTGTTTATCATTAAATGCACTGTAGATCTTGTTCATTAGTTCTTCTGAACTTGTATTTGTTAGTTCTCCCAAGACTGCTGTTTTATCTGGAATAACGTGTTCCTCTGATTTATACTTTGGTGTATCACTGTCAATATCATCAGACGGATCATGTATGGGTATTATCAAATGATGTGATCGCTTATTATTATTATTACTACTATTAATATTGTTGTCATTCAGTCCAGCTGGATATAGTTGTTGATGTATGGGTGGCGTAAGTGACCCTTCAGAGCATGGACTATGGTTACTACTACTACTACTACGACTACTAGTGCTACTACTTCTACTAATATAATTTGTGGTGTTGATTTTGCCGATATCTCCCTTATAACAAATACAGAATCCTTTCAACTTTTTACATTCTAAACATAGATTACTATCTATATAAGCAACACATTAAGTTAATTATTATCGAGAATAAGAAAATGTACCTCTAGATTCTATAGATCTTAGTGTCTTTTGCTTCAAACGACATTCACACTTGAGATGCATCTGCTTAGTCTTTCTTAACTGTCTACAGCGTTCACATTGAGTGACAGGTCTTCCTTTTCTTTTGATTTCAATCAACTCTCTATCGACATGTTCACATTTTGAAGATCGATGTCCCTAAGAAAATGATGAATACAAGTAGGATTCATACAAATCTATTGTTTTACTTTGATGCAACTTATACAAGCAAATTTCTTTTGTGTACCGTCTTCTTGCTTTATGTACACCATTCGACTTTGTTGTAATGATAAGCTATAAAAGGAGAAAAAATACCACGTTTATTTGTGACCTTGATGAAATGGGTTGTACTTACTGTGTGAAAGAGAAAAAAGAAAGAAAGAGAGAAAGAGAAAGAGAAAGAGAAAGAGAGAGAGAGAGAGAGAGAAAGGGGGGAGAAAAAATAGATTTTATTGTGTCTCTTTCTCTTTCACAGTTTTTTTATTAAAGTAGGTCTATTGATGTCTCTGTTGGTATGCCATCGTCTTTGCATCTTAGGTCAGTTATACCGACATTGCCTGCTAGAATTCCCATAATGACAATCAAG
>NW_019671922.1:373688-395805 GCF_002708625.1 Rhizopus microsporus ATCC 52813 | reverse complement strand
TGTCTCTGTTGGTATGCCATCGTCTTTGCATCTTAGGTCAGTTATACCGACATTGCCTGCTAGAATTCCCATAATGACAATCAAGGAAAAATAAAAAAAAAAAAAAAAAAAAAAAATAGAAATATCACAAATGATTGAAGCAGGTTTTAAAACAACGTGACTTGACCCAATTTCAAGCAAATCCTCGTAAACAATAAAACAAAGAAAGTGAGGACAAAAGACAGAGGAATGAGAAAGGATGGAAAGAACGCTACGTGGAATATGGACCAAGAAAATGCTAAAAATGCCATTAGTATAATGTGTTCATCTTTGGAGGTATATCAGTACAGCGTTTTATCGGAGAGGTACTAGGCGTAGATCAGGGGGAGTGTATATGACACGCGCCAAGAGATATTTTAAGGATCTTTTATATAGTATTTCATAAAGCATTATTCAAGTAAATGTCCTTCCAAAGATAGAGAAAATTCAAGATACTCCAAATTTCTTTGTCCCAGGTTTAAGTGGCTATCAACCCAAGAAAGATATCAATAACCATGAAAAGAGATGTCGCTCGAGCTAACATCGATTTCTACCTGATCATCCTCATCCTTTTACTACAAAACAAACAAAGCAAAGGCTACTTTGTCTATGGAAAGATACAGTGTTATATTTCACGCTTGACCATTCTTCCTATGAGCGACATATAATGTGCCTAATGGGATCTCACTCATTACAACAGTTAGAAAAAGTGTTGGCGAAAACTAGCCATCATGAAGTGGACAAAATTGGTAAAATTATTTCTTGTATTCGGCCAATCAGAACAGAAGATCCCAAAATAAATGTTTGCCAAAGTTTACAAACCATGATAGAGATATCAAACCATAGAATACTTAAGAAATCATCCTATTCATATGGAAGATTGTGGATCATAGTCACAGCTTTATAGGCTGCTATATAATACCCATAGACATGTCTCTCCAAAGATTTACTCATTTGAACGGATATAAAGCACAATCCACGATATTGTCAATTTATATCCATGACAATGTTTCCCCCCTTTTCCTATATTATATACAAAAAAGACAGAGAGGTATGTTTTTGTTTAACTAATTTGTCTATCACGTCTATTTTTGTTTCCTTCCCCTTCTGATTTGATTTGACTCTTACACTCCCTCTTTACCTCCTAGGTTAACTTTAACCTTATAAAGAATTGCAGTTATTAAAACGAAAGAAATGAAATAGTAAAAAGATCAGGTCGCTTATAAACCATTGAAGGAGGCCCTAAAAGATGTATTTGTCTGTCTATGCAGATAGACTGCTTATTTTGTATTAGTTAAAGCCTTCCATCATTTGCCTCTCCCCCTGAATGCCTAAATGTACCAAATTAATCGTCTTGCTCCTGTAACAAATAATGCCTCTTGTCTTTTTGTGCCTCCTATAAACCATCCCCTAACACGATTATAATATCTTTGTGAGATACTGTTTATCTTTCTCTCTCTCTCTTTTTTATACTCCATATATCTGTTTGAAGCATTTATACACTCATTCATTAATAGAAAAACAATATGCTTCTACCTGTAACACTTGCTATCATCCTAGCCCCGTCTATTTATGCTCAGACAAAGACAGCAACACCAACTTCATCAAGCGTTTCTGCAAAGTCGACGGGTAACGATTACACTATGAATAATTATGTAGATGATTCTTATTTATTAGTCATGTGTGGATCAAATGGAAATACGGATACGATATGTTCACCAAAGCCAAACGATACTTGGAAAAACGGAACATGGTATCCGATCACTTGGAATTCGATGTAAGTATTATCTTCGTATACAAACAAAAGGCTAACGTACTTTATAGGTATCCATCCTATGTGTCAGCGGTTAGTTTCCTGATCATAAAGATAAAAAGGAACTATGCTTATTTATATAGACCCTTCTCTTTTCGTTTTTATAGGAGACATTGGATATATATGTGTACTTTATACAAAACTACCAAAAGATCCAAGTGAAGCATTGGTCAGATATCGATCCCTCAGTTGGAACCTTCCCAGTCCTTGTCGATAACAGTTGGAGACTAGATTCCGGTAATCAAACATACGATTGTCTGGTCTACATTATACCGAGTCATGTCAAGCCATTAAAAGAAATGAACAACGTATTCTCAGACTACCCTTCTCCCATCCACATCAACTTAGCGCGTAATGTGTATTTAGGGAAATAACGTTCGAATCAACCTACTGATTTATTTTATGTAGAGGTCGCTCTGGCTTCATCTTCTGTATCACTATCGGCTACCCAACTTGGCACTGCAGCGAGTAGATCGGCTGCTGTAGTTACCCCTACCATTCAAGCATCTGTGACACCATCAGCTGTACTCAACAAAGATCAGCACGCTTTACAACCTTGGGTCATCTCTGCCGCCTCTTTAGCCATCTTGGCTGCTATCGGTGCATGTGTTATTCTATGTTGGGCAATGAGACATGTACGTAAGAAACTACTCGTACACGGTGAAAAAGATCAGCTGGGTAAAAAGAGAAATAGACGTGGTTGATAAGGGGAACTGACCATATATTTCCAGAATCAAGTAATAGCAAGCCATCAGAAGGCAAAGAAAGCTTCTTTAATAATAACGCATCCAGCATGACCATGGTCAATCCGACGATCGCCTCTGTCATCAGTCAAAGCCAGCCAACTAAGCTTCACGAGACAGCCAAATGCGAGCCTTCTTCACCCCTTTATGAAATGAGACCACATTCGAGTGTGTCGCTCTATTCAAAAGAACCTCTCCTGTCTTCTACAGACGCTTTAATGATTGCAGATACATTTAGACAAAGGATGCGGTGCCCTGAATGGCAGCAGCTGCAGCTGCAAAGACAATCTGTTTCAGAAGAAGAGCAAGACAAGGAGGAAGAAAGACGAAGACAGCTAGGTGAAGAGTTACTGAAAAAGGAATTGGAAGCAGAAGGCACCTTGATGAAAAAAGTAGGAAAGCGTTTAGCAAACACCTATCAACCATAAGACTTTTTTTTATTGTATGTTTGTTGTAGTAGTAATAGTAGTAGTACTAGTAGCGATGGTGTAGTGATGATGTTTTAGTAAATAAAAAAAAAAAAGAGCTATTTAAAAGAAGTCTATTAATGACGCATTGGCGGCATGGATGCTGGCACAGGGCGTATGTGTATTTTAGTATCTGTGTTATCACCATAATCCTCTACTGTGATCTCCGGTAGATGTTCAGGTGTATCCCTGTCCTTTGCAAGCACAATATTGAGCTTCTTGGATATCGGTGTTGTTGAAGAAGGAGTGGACGAGTCCAAGTCGAGTTCGTCTTCATCTAGTTCATAATCTGAAACGTCAGCTACGGCTTGAATCAGGTCAGATGCCAGTGTACGTCTATTAGGTGAGTCTTCTTCTATCTGTTCCCAGCCTTCACAGGGAGAACCTGGTGGTGATATCAACATATTACGCCGAAACTGTGGTACATCTAGTGTCGATTGAGTTGTATGCATAGAAAAGTGCTGTCCATAGTAAAACCTTAGTATACGTGAGTTGGTCTCTGAAGTGTCGCCTTTTTTAATAGTTATATCTTTGGGTCCATTCTTCCAGACAACAGTACTTTTGTCTAATTCAGCCTTTGCTTTCATTGCATGTTCAGTTTCTTGGTAAATGACCATGATGCGTCGAAATGTCTTCATTGGTACAAACGTATACAATGGTCCGTAGTAAGCACATGCATCGTGAACAGTAAGCATGGCTTCATCACAACCAAAGAAACAGTCGGGTATATTGGGTATTAATAGTGTGTTTGTCGCAATAGATTCTGCTGTATTAAAATGGTTCATTTTTTTTATGCAAAAGAAAAAAAAAAAAAAAAAAGAAAGAGGTATGCTTTCACGTGTAGCAGTAATATTTATGTTTATATGTTTGTGGTTGTGTTTTTGCGCGCTTTAAGATTTATTTACAACTTTTCAAGAGCTTCTCTATGTTATTTATTCCACATCGATACCAGTGGCTGAAGCAGCAGCTTCTTCGGGAGTTTCAGTATGTTGGGATGACATTGCCTTTTGCTACACATCACGTATAAGTATATATATGTATACATTATCCATTTTCATATACCTCAATAGCCAATATAGTAGTAATAGTTTGGAATACAGGTTCAGGGATAGTCTTTTGATAGATAGTAAGCAGCTCTCCAGGAGCAGGGTATACCTTGAGTGCCTTGTAAAAGGGCAAAACTGCTTCATCATAATAGGTAGGGCCTATACAACTAATCGTCAGCCTTTCATTATCCTTTGCTATTATTTTATATATAACCTTGTCCACACAATGTCTCTCCAACTGTTACTTGTTCCATAAAGTACTTTTCTTTAGCTTCAGGTGTTGTTGGATAACTTTCTCGAGCAGATTCGACAATGACTCTTTCAAATAACTTCAGTTTAGATTCCTTTGACTCATTCTCTGCTTCCTTGGCTGCTTTAGCTGCTTGCTTACGTTCACGCTCTAGAAAGTATTGTCTTAGCAACAGCGCTATATGTCATATGTATATATATATATATATATCTTACTTAATTGTTTTCTAAATTGAGGGTCATTGCGTCTCTTGTAATCAAAATAGAACATGTATCCAATACCAACAGTAAGGATACCGGTGACAGTAGCTATAGCAATAGTCGAATTCTTCATTTCTATAAGAGAAAAGTGAGTATTACTATTTTTTTTTTTTATTCCAAAGAAAGTAGTGGCCAGGGTCTCAAACGAAGTCGAGTCACACGAAGCCTCAATGTCATTTGCTTGGACTTTAGCTTTAATCAAGATGGAATAAGTGAAATAGTATGACATCAATCATATTTCTTTGGTTATCCAAATTTATAAGCAAATCCTCCCTTTGTAATTTTCGAGATTATTGTAAAGAGAGGTCATAGTTCACTTGATTATTTCAAATTTTGAACATGACATTTAACAACAAAAACGACGCGTCAATGACTTGAATTCAAGAATTTACTGTGTCAAACGATTTGATTTCATGTATGAAGAAGTTTATTTACTTTTTACTTTAGTAAATAAACAATCATTTAATGTAAGTGGGCATTGTTTACTTTAACCAATAAAAAGTCTGTATGCATTCACAATAAGCTAGAATAAAAAGATTTACCGCATAAACATACACAAAATTAAAGCGTGTGGTTTATACGCAACACATTATTTGATAGGGTTACATCATACATAAAGTTTTCTTCTTAGGATTGAACACATGCTAGGACTTTGATAATTATGACGTATTGATGTCATTCAGAAACGCATGAATGAATACTGTACATATAAAGGAGCACTTTTTTTTTTTCCTTCTTACATTAAATTTATTGAATTCACTCTTACAGTATATAGAATGAACCGTACCAAACAATTAGCTACCAAGATCTATCGTTCCCCCGTCGTATGCTCAAAAAATATTATAAATCAGAGATGTATGTCTGCATTCTCTCATATGTCAGATAACGATCCTGAAACACTCGAACGAGAAAAGCAAAAGCATCTTAGCAAAAAGGAAAAGGAATGGAATGAAAAATTAGCTTCTACAAGTGAAGCCAATGTAAGTGCAATGATCTAGTTAAAAGGAGTCCAACTTAACATCATCATTTAGGTCAAGGCTGATAAAGAGCAAGATATTCCTATCCAAGAATTGCAGAATAAGACTGTGGACCATCATGCAAAGAACCGTACTGATAAAGAAAGTTTGTAAATTATGTATTCTTATGTGTGAATAAAACCTGTGTATAAATTCAATGCATTGAATGTTGTGGGCTTTTTATGCGTAAATACATTCAGCTGTGCAACAACATAATAGTTGAGGCCAACTAAAGTAGTACACGAGTCAAAAGGGATACATGTAAAGAATTAAGACAAGGGTGTAGACATCGGACGATCCCTCTCAAAGGCTCCATCAACGTCATTTTATGCTGAAGTTTAAAGTAGACGGAACTATGGATGATATCATACACCAAATGATCTACAAAAGAAAGCAATTGATGGATAAAATATTTATTACTATTACTGCTATTATTATTATAATACAAAGTTATAAGGACCCTAGTTCATCATCAGTTGATACTTCTTTTATAAACGGATGTCTCAAAAGCTCATCAGCTGGAGGTCGCTCTTCGTGGTTTCTAAGAGACAGGGGAGAAGATTAGCTTCTATTTTACAATAAAGAAGTAAACTTACAGTTGAAAGGTGCATCTTAAAAAGTCCTGTGCATCTTCACTCAGGTTTGGAGGTATATTCGGTGCCATGTAGCTACCAATCTATATAACAAGGTATGCATTAGTATTAAAGCAAAGAAAAAAGAAGGGCATGTATACCTGAAATATGGCTTGCATTTGTGAATATTCGGGAAAGGGATGATCACCTGTAAACATTTCCACGACCATACAGCCTAATGACCAGATATCTGCTTTACGTGTATAGTGCGTTTGTTTGACGACCTCCGGTGCCATCCAATAAATTGATCCTTGCAAACTAGGTCTGTGTGCAGCAGATGGAGGCTGTCCCTGCAAAATGATATTTTCCTCTACCTTTTTCGATATTCCAAAATCAGTGATCTTTACACCGCCCTTGTTATCCACTACATAAAAAGTTATTCAAAGTCGCTTTGTTCGAGTTTTTGGTTTTACCTAAGACATTGGCACCTTTAATGTCACGATGAACAATATCTTTATTATGTAAATAATTCAACCCTTTCAATATTTGCCTGACAAAGCTCTTCACCAACGGCTCTTGAAATGCGCCATAACTAGCCAGCAATCCGGCGACTGAACCTCCAGGGACATACTCTAAAAAGATACTAAAGTAAGAATTATCTATCCGTGAGCCTAAATATTGGACAATGTTCTCGTGCTCCAGTTCTTTCAGCAGCTCAATCTCTCTTTGTAATGCCTCGACCATTGAGCGTTTACGTTCCTCTGTAGCTGAATTTTCGACAGGCAGCTCGACTTGTTTGACTGCCATGAGCTCACCGCTGAGAGGATTAAGGCCCAAATAGACATCGCCAAAGGTGCCGCGACCGATGAGTGAACCTTTCATCCATGTATCTGGCAAAACTTTGGCTGGCTTAGGCTGGGATTCCTTCACTGTCAGGACAGGGGCGACATCTTCGGGCTTTTCATCCGCCTTAAGCTTTGTCGGAACTACGGGCGATCGTTTTTGATTGTCAACAATAGAATGAAAGTCGGGTATATTCAGGCTGTTTGTATCCATGGTACTTTCATCATCTATAGTTACTACATCGTCATTGTCATCATCATCATCATTTTCTTCTAAAAACTTGTCCAAATCGACGCCCAGAACTGAAACTAGTTCAGGCAGTACGCTGTTTCGGTAACCTCGAGGCTCAGTACGGCAAAGTGAAGAGTTGCGCCGAATCATGGATAAACGTTGCGCCTTGATACCTGCTGTCTCTAATACCTCTCGATTGTGATTGGGAAAAAAGGAAGGAAGGTTGGAGGAGATCACTTCAGAAGGTGGTCGTTCGCCAAAGAATTGACGACGAGGTTTAGTTGTGTTATTTGAGCTAGTGCTGCTGTGATTATTTAGTTGTGAGCGGTGTGTGACGATGCTTGCACTGCTCTGATTTGACCATGAGTGGAGCAAGCTATCACTACTCGGCTGAAACTGTCTTCGGTTGATCGTTCCTTTTCTTTTAAACTCTTCATGTGTAGGATACATGTGTCTTTTTCGTAAAATCAGTCTTTCCTTTTCAGGGCGATCTGTTGATTTACAGATATCGACTAACTCCTGATCTGACAGTGCTCGAGCTAATGCTAACAGTAAGCGATCAAGCTTTCTCTCTCTCTTTATATATATTTACCTTCTCCATTTGTACTTGAACCAACAAATATACAAAAGTTATCCGCATTTGATTCATCGATGCCAAATTTATGCAATACCTTGGCCATAATCACCTTGGAATCATATGCATTAAGCACATTTACTATACGTGTTTGACCATCCTCTCCAAACACTTTAACACAGGTCTGCTTCACCTTTTCCATCGACATGATACCTCCTTCTAGAGAGTTTCGCTATTATATAGTTTAGTCTTTGCTTTTTGTTTATTATATATGTCCTACTTTTTGAATTGTCTTGGGACTCGAAGGGTCTGTTGGTGGAGGAGGAGGTGGAGTCTGTACGTTACTGTTTGCTGAAGTATTTGACGTTGTGCTTTTTTGCGATTTCTTTGAATCAGATCTCCCCAAGAACCGAGAAAATGAGTTGGACCTGTTCAATAGACTCTTTGAGCCACTACTTGTTTCAGCTGACTTTGATGATTTTGTTGTTGCAAACATGTCTTCATGTTTACCATCCGGAGGCGGTGTTGATACCACTGGCTACACATATATAAGTTTTCTCCCCTTTTTTTCGTTTGCAATTCTTTCTTTTTTTTTTTTTCTTTGTTTACCCTTGTAGTTGACCTTGCTGCTAATGAAGCAGCAAGATAGCAGTCTTGTCTTAGTGCTTTGATGGCTGTTGTGAGTCGAACTCTTTCTCCAACTGTCTTTATGTCCATTGCTTTTAATGCCTCATAATCCAAATCGAGTAAGACTGAACCCGTAATGTTGTGTTCTATAC
The DNA here is from genome assembly GCF_002708625.1 of Rhizopus microsporus ATCC 52813. NCBI lineage: Eukaryota > Fungi > Mucoromycota > Mucoromycetes > Mucorales > Rhizopodaceae > Rhizopus > Rhizopus microsporus. The sequence goes on along the minus strand of NW_019671922.1, from coordinate 387,193 downwards.
AGCTCTTTTATATAAGACATGTTTTGCTTTATTCCATTCTTTTTTTTTTTACCAATAAATATTGGACCATATCGACCCAGGGATTGACTCTGTAACCAGTCTGATACTTTATTTTCAGGCCAAGTTTTGACTTCATCAAGTAGATTTCGCTTATATTGAAATTCTGAATAAGAAGGTGATGTTGGTGAGTGTTTCAGTTGCCTTGAAGAAGGAGAGTTTGGTATTGACATGATGAAGTGAATTTATAAAAAAAATTTTATTACTCATTGTTTCTTTTACTCTTTTTCTCTGTTTGATTTTTATTGTTTTCATCATTATTACACAACTGTGTAATAGACATCGCTTGACTCATTATTGAAAAAAAAAAGAAAAGGAAAAAAAAATTCAGCTCGTCCCCCTTTTGTTCACCTTAAACAAGTTTTTATTTAATAAATGAATCGATTTGCCTGTTCCACTTGTTCTAAAAAGCTTCTTGAGTTATGTATATAGTTGCCTCCTAATACAATTCTGACACCAGGCGCTGAATCATTTAATTGAGCTATATATCGTGCTTCCTCATAGGTTGCGCCTCCACATATAAACACAATTATGTCCTGAGGTCTACAGATAATATTAGAGTTTTTCTGGGCATTAATTTTTAATTTGAGGTTACCTTTCACGAGCCACTTGTAGGTTGCCTTGAATGAACGGATATTCATTCTCTTTAAGTCGTGCCTTGATCAGTAAATCCAATATGTCTGCCAAGAAAGGTGTATGTTGTGTATACACGTTTTCAACCCCTTTTAATCCCTTTAAGGCACTTTTACCCCTTGATAACAAGGATTGATTACTAAACAAATCACCCTGCCTTCGTTTTTCTCCGGCATAGTGTAGTAAGGCAGGAATGAGCTAAGCAAATAAGTACACTAGAGTTTTATGTACAACAATAAAACTTACAGCGCTTTTTCTATCACTCACACCGACACTGTCCAATAGATCGGCCATGGCCGTAATCCTATTAGCACCCGTCGTCTCATATCTCAAGACATACAACAGAGCCAGACGTACTTTGGCTTCCTCGGGTACACGAGGATCTGACAATAACTTTTGTACACTATCCAAATCACTTCCATGGTTTCCATTACATGCAATGCTTTGTTCTGTCTCACTCACTTCCAGTAAATGATCTTGAGAGACTCGTCTGCTCAATTCACTGACCAAGGCGACATGTTTCGACACGTTACTCGAAAGCTTTCTAAATTCTGGATATTCTTCAACAAAACGCTTCATATCCGCAATCGTCTCAATATTCATATTGGATTTTGTCTTGGTTTGATATTCGTCAACATACTGCTTGATCGTAGCACCTAAATCACCCAAGTTGAAATACATTGACTTTTTGAAAAATGGATCCTGATCTGGGGATAATACAATTTCCTAAAACAAGAAGGGGATGACTCTGGTTTGTTTTTAATTCATCACCACAACAAAGATGCGACCCTCTTTCTTACCTTCAACTCATTCTTTACTTCAGGCACATTCGACATGTCTACTCTACCATGATGGATACCAATCAATTCATGTACCATGGCTTGGTATGTCCACTGGGTCAATAATGGCGTGACAGGATCATTTCTTCTGTCCAAAATGAGCATGATAGGCGGTGTATCAGGTCTTCTGAAATCAAACAGTTGACCCTCTTGTTGTATCGTACGTTGTAATTCCTCTGCCAACGTCTTGGCCATTTCACTTGCTCCCTGATATCGTATCAGAGGTCTCTTTTTCAAACTGAGAAGAACAGCAGAAAGCTGAGCAACGGTCTGATTGAGTACGTCTGGTTGCCAACTGGTGACACTATTACCAAATAGCTGATGAGGATCTTGTCCGAGCGAAAATAGATCCGGATTGATGGCAAGGTAGTCACCAAAATACTCTTGTACCTCTCTAATCACTTCATGTTCGTCCACTTCGGCAAGTTGTTCAATATCTGCTTTTCGTATCGTATTGCTAAAGTCTTTAAGGAATAAGACACTAGTGTGTTCTTACTAATAATGAAACTTACATAAATAGTAATCACCATAGGCGGGTTCTCGTAGTTCGGCAACGAGGTAATGTAACGCTTCTCTGGTTGGTCTTAGAAAACAGATACATTTCAAATGTTTGAGTCTGTCTCTATTTCTATTATCAATTCTATCAATCAAGTAGCATTCCTTTGTCAATAGAGCTGATTGGGTTGTTACAAGTGAAATGATGGGTGTCTGTTCATTTAAGTTAATATGCTGTCACCCCCTTATTCTATTTTAAACTTACTGTCTCAGTATCAAGTAAGAGTGCCTTCATTCCAGGTACATCTTCAATCATTTTATTAGCATAATGCTGTATTGCCTTGATGACATCCATTCTTTTATTTATTTATACAAATAGGAAAAAAGAAATAAGGGCATGTGACGCATAAGACTTAAATAGATTTTGTGGCCGTTAAAGGGTTCCTGTGAGGGATTGGTATCATGGAGTTCGTACGTCCATTGTTCTTTTTGTATGCTTTTGGAGATGAGGGGATATAAGATGCTGAATGAATAGAAGATGATGGCTTGGAGTCCTTTGAGACCTGTTGTCTTTTGGGCTGCTTATCTAAGGGCATAGACTGAGATGAAGTTGGACACATGACGCGTGGCTTTTGAGGCTGTTGTTGTTGTTGTTGTTGCTTCTTTACCATGGAGCCTAAACTGCCTACGGAAGCAGGCCTTGCATTCTTTATACGCTTTATGTTGGTGGTGATCGTAGTAGTAGACGTAGAGGGTTCCGTGTTTAAGAAACCAAAGAAGGTTTGGTTTGCTTCTCTGTCAGCAATTTCTTCCAACTGTCGATACATGCGAAAAGAATAGTGAGATATGACGTGTGGATCTATAGGATGATTAACTTACTAAAGTGTCAAGATATCTCTTTCCACCAAACATGACAGGTTTACCAGCCAGTTTTTCAAACTCTTGAATAGCCTTTATAAGAGAACGATCCAGCTGTAACAGACGAGGCAAACACGTGTTTCTCCATTTCTCTTCTTCTAATAACTGAAATGAAGCTTGAAATAGGCGCTTTGGATCACTTGCTTTCTTTTCAAAGTCAATCATCTTTTGAATCAAATCTTTTCTTTCCTTCATAAGCACAAGTAAGGCCTGTCCTTTGGGAACCATGGATCGAAGGTATCTGATATGTTTGTCTACAGTGAATTTTATTTCTTGTTTGGTATCTATTGTCAAAGTGAGTAAGCGCCTCCTCAATACACCTTATATATTACTTTTCTTATAAAGAGACGCAATGAATTCGTCTCTTTCTAATCTCGAAACCAAGCAAGAATCCCATAGAGACTCCAGTTGATCCTTGAACTGTAAAATGTATCTTTCGAATGCTCTCTTGATAAATGGATCCAAATTGTTGACGATATCCTTCAACTAGTACACAAGATAAGCATAATGTACTTTATATATATATATTTCCAAACATTTACCTTGACCATATCACTGGTACCAAGCTTTGTCGGTAAGATCGGCCTCTCCAAGATCGGTACCTGTAGTTCCTCCCAGACTGCCTTTATTTTAGTAATCGACTTGGTGTAGATGATCAATCTTGATTTAAAAATAGTTTCCAAGTTTTGCTTCATTGTGCGTAATTGATTCAAGTTGTTTTGAGATAATTTCATTAATGACTTGTGAAAATATTCTGTATCTTGTATTATCATCGTCATTGGCGCAACTGTCGCTATGGTATCAGGAGGAAGAGGAAAGTGCTGAAACAATGCATCCAAGGACACCTCCAAGGCATCATTGGTATTGACAGTATGATCTAAAATATTCCAATAATACTGAATAGCCCTGACTAATAATTCAAACTCTTTGCTACGTTGAGCCTATGTTGTAATGATGGGTGTCTTTGTTTCTATTGTTTCTTTTGTTTCTTCATACCTTCAATTCACGCAAGTCACGCAAATCACAGCTTATCTAATGTATATAAACAAAAAGGTTAAAATCTAAACTGACTAGATAACAATAAAAAAACATTAATTGCTTTTTTTTTTTTTTTTACCATTTGCACGTTAGCCCATGAAAGATCGCTATCATCATACTCCTAAAAAAATATAAAAAAATAAAAGAGATTACTATGACAACAAGCATGATCTGTTAGTTCTCCCTACTTTTAAATGTAGATCAAGTTCCTTTGATAATTGTTCTATCTCTGGTAACCATTTTTTTAAATGGTATTGTCTAGTGATGATTTCCTATATTGTGTAAATAAACAACATTCCAATGAGATACTTCTTATGATATAGCTTATTTATATTTGTATACATTGTTTAATTTATTGTTCAATTCTAGTAGTAATCTATGTTTTGGTACTGTTGGTATGGTAACATCCACCTGTAACGTGTCTTCGGCCGAGACACCCAATTGAATGGATGCATCTTCGATACTTGACTATGAATAAAGTGATAAATACATTACATTAATAAATTCTTTTCAATTTACTGCTAGATCTTCAATATCGGCCACAAGGTATAATTTTTGTTTTTTTTCTAATTTAATCAAGCATTCGAGTTCCTGAATAACATTCTACAACAAAAGTATTACACACATCAAATCAACCCTTTAAAAGATTTAGCTTTACATAAAGTTTTGTGTTTATTGTACATGGATCCACTTCTAATGATCGCCAAAGATGAAATAAAGTAGACAAATGTGAATAAAGAATATCCATTGTGTTGTATTTACAAAAGAAAAAAAAAGAAGAAAAGAAAGAGTTATATCATATTTAATTTATTGTCATAAAAAAGTCCCATTTTTTGTGATACACTCCTTCCCCCCTCCTATTTTTGAAACGCTATAAACACATGCAGGGTATCATAATAATAACAATAATATTAAGAGATTAAATGATGAATCCATTCTCCAAGGTCTTTTATAGACACATTCTGATATTGTTCTAGCAGTTTTTGCTTTTCTATTAAATTCATCTGTGTATACAGCTTAAGTATATCACCATCCAGATAATTATCATTGGTACGCGTTATTTTATGCTTTGGTTTATATGTTCGCCACAGACTATGGTCCAAATTTCCAACGTTGGGCAAGATCTTTAATATACCATCCTGTATACTCTTGAAAAATTCAAAGCTTTCTTTGGATATACTCTTAACTGTACCAATAGATCCATTTACTGTAACAAATGTAAATTCTGAACCATAGCGTGCAACAACAGGAATATTGTCTTGAACAGAGGTAATATCTCGTAATATGTCTATTATTTATAAATAACACATCTTCAACACAGGCTTTTGTTTACCTTTTCTAAATCGATTGACCAGTGTTCCTAGGTGATATCCACCTTCTAATTCCAGTTTGGCCAAGCCCCTACCATTTTGTGGGCTTGGTTTGACCATCGTAAATAAGTTTTGTCTATCATCTGCGCCGATCATCACATCTTCATTTATAAATTTAACAGCAGTTATCCATACTTGCTTATTATCTGTCGCTAATAAATCGAGTCCAAGTGCATCTGGGTTGTTGTTGACCTTGAGCACTGACATGGATTCCATCAGATCACCTACTAGCAAGAGATCCTTTTGGCTGTCCATGTCCAATGCGACCACGTTATGATGCAGTAAAAATTTAAATTCTATCCTTTCTCCTTTTAATAAATCAGGTTGTAATTTACAAAGTCCATATAGCTATTAAAAAAAGTTAATGCATCTGTGATGCGTTTATGTTCCTTACCTTTCCATCCACAGCAGCAATCACCGTATTTTCTACTGCCTCCATACGATAGATAACGCCAGGCATATCAATTGTATCAAGCAGTTCACATTTAAAGACATCTATTGTAAATGCTAATATGCGTCCACTGTTGTTGTTTGGATCCAACTGGTTCTCAATCAAGGTACCAACAAATAAATACTCTTTGTCCGGATATTCTTTAAACCGTGCTACACACATGGACTCGACTATTTCATTATTTGCCAATTCATATGTGTCAAGCACTAATGAAGACTGTAAGTAGACCTTGATTACAGAAAAAAAATGAACCTTACCTTGGAAGGTCTGTGCGTCCAGTATTCTAACTTTCCCCGCTCTGTCCATAACATTTTTGTTGGTGTCACGTACATAGGTTGAACTACCTACTGCCAATGCCTTTGTTCTTGACAAATACTCAACACGAAGAGGCATCTCTCCAGGAATATCGTATTTTGTATGTTGAAGCCTTGAAACGACATCTGTTTTTCCAAACAGTAATTGATGGTCTGTCATTAATGCAAGTATATCATTGAATGCTGTCAGAGTATAAATATTCTGAAACGTGTGAAGCGTGAGTAAAACATTGCCTTGCTGCTTTGTTTTTTTTTTTTTTTTTACCGTTAAATTAACTGAATAAACAAACAAGGTCTGATTGAAGCTTGAAATCACGGAAGGTTTCTGTCCAGCAACAAATATTTTTTGCTCTCCTTGATGCTGATAAGGGTACATCCCTGTACAGTATGTACTTACCATCATCTGTCGCTCGTCATATACCATGATGCGTTCGGATCCCAAGTGCTTTATACAGTAGCTCAGTATTTGTCCGTCGCCTGTTGATATATTATCTACCACATGTGTCTCATCAAATGCGTCACAAAGAACGTACCTAGCATCACCATCAGATACAATAAGCCTTCCATAAAGACAATCAAAACATCTTTTGGACTTGCAGTAATAGGTGCATTTACATATTCATAGATCGTCTGTAATTCGGGTAATTGTAGTAGGCGTACGTTGGATCCAGATCCGAAAGTGCCAATCACGACATAGTTGTTGTCTGTTCCATTTTCTTTACATGTGCTGATGCTCATACATGAAGTATCTCTCACTTGCGTTGTACTAGAGTAGAGAACAGCTGTAAGTAATAATAGGTTGTCTATTGCATATATGCAAGTACCTCCTTTCCATAAAAGTGTTAAATACAATTTCCAAGTAAACAATAACGTCATCCTCGTAACAAACAAGGCAATGAGATTCTTTAAGCTTGGCCATTGAAATACTCTTATTTCCTGGTGGTTTCCATTCAGCAAGTAGTGTTCCGTGTTCATCCTTGGTCATCAAACGAGCCGATGAAGGCGTAATTTGCACGATATGGTCATTCCACAGCCCAGAAGCCAGTGTTGTTTCGTTTGTACAAAGGGCAGAATATGAGGCGTATTCCATAAATTGATTGTCTGCATCCCTCAGTGGCTTTAACAAGATGGTCTCAAGCGCAGTAGTGATCAAGAGTGAATCTGATTGCCTAACATAATAATCCAAATGAGTTATGGCGAGTAATCGTACATATAGTATATCTTCTTACTCTTCTAACTTCAATGGCCACATGTTATACACTAGTGGAAAATCGAGCACAGCTTGCTTAATGAATCCTATGCCATTCTCCACTATCCTTATACTTGCATCGTTATCCACTCCAGAGCAACAAGCCATAGTTTGCTATATCGATATGAATTATATGTTTACAAATCGAAAGATGTAGCTTACCTTTCCTTGTTCATTATAATCAAATAAGCAGAAATCTACAATGGGCCCCAGACAGGAATAACTTGCGAGGACACGAATACTGTACTTTGACGGTGTTGCCGCGTCGACCAACTGAATTAAGCATGAATCTCCATGAGTTGATCCAATATAAAACATGTAATTGCCAAGGTCGATGATACAATTGGGTCGAGCTACCTTTTTTGGATTTAGCCTCTACACCTCCCGTTTTCTACACTAGGCTGTCTTACCTGTCCAATAAGAGTACTTGATAAATTGACCACTTTATTGTGACCTGTCTCCAAGATGAACATGTACAGATAACCTTCCGAGTCTCCCAGGAGGAAACGATTTGATCCATCACTGAGATATTCCCATCTAATCAAATACCCTAAGCTTCTTTTTCTTTTATCTACACATCCTACTTACGCTGTAACAAGAACAGGTTCAATGCTAAGCTCTCGCACTGTATTACTGAAAGGATCATAGTACGTGATAACGTATTCGCCAATAGCCAGCATACCACCCAGGGGTGCTGGAACAGTTACGAGAGCATGAGTAGTTGTTTCAACCTTCATTGTCGTATTCTTCTTCTCCACCAACTCTTTTGGCCCCTCACAATATTTGAAGGTTTTGATAGTCTTGAGATCCTCAAGCTCGCCTACGAGCACTGATACAGAAGAAGCTTGTTGGAGTGTGACAACAGACAAAAAATCAAACTCGTTGGTTCTGCACAGAACGATTTAGCGCCTTCTGGATCGTTGAGCACACTGACTGATTTTACCTTATTGGTATCGGCATAAATCTCAATGCTTTGCTATCCCGATTCTTGGTCGTCATCTTGATTGAGCTATCTGGTTTGCCATACGGTATTGCAATCAGGTATCCCGTAAAGGCGCTCACAAAGAGTGTTTCGCTAGAGGTATCGACAGTTACAACAATAGGCTGATCGGTTTCTCTTGCGCTTGTGATGTCCAACATACCACTGAATTCTGTCACGATCGATTGTGTCTTGCTGCTGTAAGTGAGTATAGTGTAGCATTGATGGACTGTCAAGATAAAGAGTGAACATGTTGTCTTATCCTACAAAAGCAAATGAGTTCTACTGTCGACGTTATTGAGCGTGTTGTAGGTTACAGATAATTGAATCACTTGCATGTTACGAATAGTGCCGTAAATGTTGAATTCCATAAATGACTTGATTCCATCCAACATGACAGTGTATACTTCAATGGTGGAGCCCTTACTGCCTCAATAAAAAAAGAAAGGAAAGACTTAGTATACAATGTCATTATAAAGATACACGTTGCTACCAAACGATCAAGTTGTCTTCTCCTGGTTGAATGAACGGACCTTTTGCTGCACAGGTGACAGCAGTAGAAGGACTAATGGTTGTCACGACATGATGTCTATCCATCAAGGTGTCCATTGTGTTTACAAGTAAGAAAAAAAAGAAAAGGATGGAAAAGTCACGAAAAGTAAAGTTTATTTTTTTTTAAAAACAAAAATACACAATTAATGCAAGATAATAAAACTCTTTCTTTATTCCTAAACTTAAAAGTAAGCAAAACCATTAAAAATAAACAAGGCGATGAGAAGGATTCATATCAAGTGTAAGTTGTGCTCATAGACGCTATTGAACTTGCCAACACAGAAATAATATGTCAAGGAGGTTACTTTCCTTGATATATCAAAGCGGTTAGCATGTCAAATGTGCTTTTTAATCGCAATCCAACTGAGTATATTTAATCATTACCCTCCTCCCTTTTTCTATCTTTTTTTTTTTTTTTTTTATAAACTTACTTTATATACAAATGTACAAAAAAAAGCAAAAGAAGAGAAAAAGATGTTTATTGTAAAGTTGTGAAAAGTAGAGAGAGAATTGCTTGGCTCCGATCTATTTCTATTGGCTTAAACCACGAACAAGGTAGTCAACACAGCTCCGACTGCCAAGTAGTAGCCAACACTAATTACTGAGGCAGCACCTTCAAAGTTATCACTATCACTCGATCCTCCTTTACCATTCTTTCCACCTCGAATACCCGACTTTGGATGAGCTACAGCTGCTTTACAAGTAAACGTATTGCCTTTGATAACCCCATTCTTTAGCTTGTTCATCGCGTCACAGGAGAAGGTACTGCTGGATGTCTGAACGTTCAATCCACCACGTATCTACACTCATATTAATCAGCACATATCTATACACTTTCACGTTGGACCTACATCACTAATAGCAGGTAATTGCATTTCGTCAAATCCACCAATGATATCCAGTGTACCATCCACTTGTTGCAGGTTAGCAAAGGCCTGAATAGAGGCCAGCTTGGTGTTTCCGCTTACAGAGAGAGCACCTCCCAAGTGGGATAATTTGGCCATGGAAAGATTATTCAGCTGCATGTTATCTTGGAGCGTGAGTGTTCCTAAAATCTCGGTGACAGATGGCAAGTCGAGTGTTTCAAACGAGTTGGAAATGAATGACATATCGCCTGCAACCTTAACTAAACCATCAAGATTCAAACCGGCTACATTACGGAAAGTAGCTTCACGCATTCCTTGTATTTTAGAAAGCTATTCCCCCCAAAAAAAAAAAAACTTGTCAATGAAAAAAAAGGATATATAAAAACATGTATAAAGACTTACATCTACTTGTAATGCAGGCGAGTTGGCACTGATAAGTACGTTATTCAAAGTGGTCACGTTGGATAAAGCAAATGTCTTCAAGTAAATATTGTTAGAAATGTAAATATCATGGGCCGAGTTCATTTTCAATCCATCCACTCTGGTCACAGTCGTATCCGTGATCGTGATCTTTTCTGCCTCAGTCAAGCCTTTGGGAAACTTGAGCTCGTTCAGCGCAGGATGCACACTGACTTCAAGCGAACGAACAGCATACAACTCTCTCATGTCAAGCGATCCTAAAAGTTTATTGTTGGCAAACTTTAGCTCACCATTAACGCCTTGCAATTTGGGCATGGAGAAGGACTGCAGAGCATCGTTGCTGGTCACAATCAAATCGCCTTCAAGGAGCTCCACGCCATGCAAAGTGAGTGAACCAACACCAGTGTTGTCCACGACGATATTTCCATTATATGTCTTACAGCTACGAGCCTTGTCCATGTCTAGCTGAGTGGTCACCTTGAGCTCTCCTTGACAGGAGGCAGCATTCGTCTGCTGGACCCACAAAAGAATTGTACTAGCCAATAAGCCAAGTGTTGTATTTATCTTCATAGAATATTCACACAGAAAAAAAAAAATGTAAAGAACGTACTTTTCTCTCTTTCTCTCTTTCTTTTATACGCTAAGCGTTCGTTTTAAAATTCCCCAAGAATTCTTCCATGTCTGTTCTTATTATTACTGCTAAGTGTATGTATATAAGTGATATCGGAAATTTTTTGAATGAAACAATATGATCAAACAAGAATAAAACTACAACCCTTTTATTTTTTTGTTACTAAATACAAGGACATGAAAAATGCAAACATATACGTTTATATACAACATATTCTAATAGCCAATACCAGACATAATACCATAGCCTAACGTGAAAATCAAACAGGTACAAATAATGCTTGTGGGAATGCCAGTAATGATAAAATCCTTTGTCGTCACATAAGGTTTTCCGGACGGATCTTCAAGCATGACAGCAGACATGTTGGGATAACCAGATACGGGTAAGCCCATACCGGCCGAACATGCCAAACCAGCACCCATAACAAGCAGATTGGGATGTGGCACGGGCAATTGCTGACCAACTTGTTGGACAATGGGAACAATGATTAGTGCAGCCACGGTGTGCGAGACAAAGGTAGCAAAGACCAGGATGAGGAAACAAAAAATGGCCAAGATGGCAATCACATTCAAATCGGAAATACCGTTCTTGAGTCGAACAGCGATATCTTGCAACAAACCAGACGAGGTCACGGCACTACCAAGTGCCATACCGCCTTGAGCTAATACGACTACAGACCATAAAAAGCTGTTGAGGTCTTCCTTGGTGAGGATGCTTGTGCCAAAAAAGACAAACAGCGGAATGGCTGCAATGACACCTGTATCACCGATATACTCTTCCATCGCAGTTTCAGCACACCAGAGGGCAATAGTGGCAATTGTGATGAGGAGAACAAAGACTTGCTTCCACGTGATGCTTTCCTTGGTCGGCTTGATGGTGTTCAGGTGAGGAGTATCGCTTGCAGGGCGGTACACGAGCAGGAGGAGGGACCAGCAAATAAACATGGAGAGAATGGCGATAGGTAGAGCAGGAGCGAACCAAAGACCCCATCCGGGGTTAGGATTAAGGTACTGAATGGTCACGATGTTCTGGGGAGATGAGATAGGTGATGTCATACCGCCGATGCAACTAGAAAGAGCAATGCCGAGAATCAAACAGGGCGCAACGCGTGATCGGTCAGGCAGAGTACGAAGGATGGGATCAATGAGAGAAAAGCAGAGAACGGGTGTGGCCACATTTGAGATGAACATGCTAAGGAAGCCAGAGACGAACATGATGGCCAATAATACCCATCGAGGACGAGTGCCTGCACGGCTCAGGACATGAGATGCAAATGCTTTGGCAATACCATATTTAGAGAGAGCAGCGGCTAAAGCAAAGCCTCCGAGAAGCATCATGATCGTTCCGCTAAACATGGAGGCAAAGACCGCCTTGGCTGCTGCTTTGGCTGTCATAGAGGAACCATCTGGGTTACGCATGATACCCATTGGCACAATCATAAATGGAATCAAACAAGACGTGGCATACAGCGGAATGGCTTCCGTAGCCCACATGATGGCCGCGAAAATAAGTAGAGCAAAACAATAGTTTTCTTGACGGCTGCCAAAGGTATCAACTAAAAGCAGAACGATAAGGGCCGCAATGGCAACGAGAAAACTGACGAGCTGCCAGATCAAACTGCTGCTGACTCGAAGGTGGGTAAAGGGAATTCTGTATGTCTTGATCAACTTGGGTTCAATTAATTTGGTGTCATGTTTTCTACGTTCTTGGCGGACCATATCTTTCCAAACCGTGTTACGCTCAAACGTGATCTGGTCACGAAGATGGCTTTTCATCTGTCGAAGTGCAATCGTGTGGTTTCCTCCACAGAATGTATTGGCAAATATATCTTCAACCCGGGAAAGCTGACCACGAAGGGTTTCCATCGTCTGAGGCATAAACGGTCGACTGTCCATGACCATCTTGTTCAAGTACTGTGGTCTCAAATTGCGTTCGAGCACTTTATCGTATTTCTTTAAAATCTTTTCAAAGGCCGTACGATTCAATTCAAGATAGGATTCGAGTTCAGAAAGAGAAATGTATAAAAGAATAAGCTGTGATCGTACATCAGAGAGGTGCTGTACAAGTACATCATCTTCTCGGTTATCCACAGACATGCGGGATTCCATTGACAGACGAGATTCACGACGGGAGGTTCGTGAGGTTCGTGAGGCTATTGAGGCTCTTGAGAACCGAGAGGGTTTTCGAGTTATTGTATAATCCTTTTCCTGAGTAGATGCTCTACTGTTGGGTGCGTTATATGTAGAGTCCAAGTCTTCTAGGGGTGTAACACTTTGTTTCTTTGGATAGTCATATCCTCTCTCTCCGTTGATTTCTGATTCCAATTGATCGAGTATTTGATATAGCTCGGATTCCTTTTGTGTATAAAAATCAAACACTTTTTCAAGTTGAAGGTCAAGTGCATTTAAAAATCTGTGCTCGCCATTTTCTTTATGTTCAATAATCTTCTCAGGATCAGTATTATTGTTGATATCATCCACATGCTCTTTTTCTAATTGAAATATCAACTTTTTCAGTGATTCATAGCTACATAGCAACTAATAAGCATTTCTTCTATTTATGGATATATGTGACAACACAACAATACCTAACGTATTTGTCCAGCCATTCTGGCACTGCATTCAGTTGCAACGTATGCGCAAACTTCATACTTTGACTGATGAAAGGAAAAGAAAAAAAGTTTTTTTTTTTTT
>NW_019671922.1:350776-373048 GCF_002708625.1 Rhizopus microsporus ATCC 52813 | reverse complement strand
AAAAAAAAAAAAAAAACAGAGCCTGCTGCTGGCAAGGCTGTTGATTCTATTCCTTCTACTGTCACCCTTCCGCTTGAGCTCCTATTTCCATAGCTGCTTATACTTTTCTACAGATGCCACTCCAGTACTAAGCCCCTTCCCCCCTCTCCAAAGACTTGTAATGCGTAAAACTGCAAGAGACTCCCCCCAGACCAAGTTATCTCTCGTGTCTTTAGCCTTCCCTCTTTAAGCTAATACTTTAACACCTTTATGTTTCTATTCAGTGCCATCCATCTATCAATTACACGTCTGACTACGAATCAACTGAAGCAAGACATAATAAATCTTTATAGAGACTTATAATAGGAACGAACTATTGGTATAAAACTATTAACTGAACAGATATTACTTGAGAAAAATAGCGGAGAAACTGATGGTAAAGCAAAGTCGATATCTAACACAGGTGTTGTTAATGGATCGGCAATTTATGCTTTTTTGACCTTTCGTAAGCACATATCAAAGGCGTTTAATGCCAAATTATTGACTGCATGATATCACACCACAAGTGGAAACGGACATCTTTTTCATCCAAACAAGTGCTTTGTTGTCATTAAATTGTTTAAAATCCAGGCTGATGATTAGCTTTTATCCATCACACCACTTCAATGAATTGAATTATGCGTCTAAATACATGTTCCTCATTGGTAGAAGCAGAGATATTTTCTGTAAATCATTCCTCAGTGAATTCCTTATGCGACTTGGCTACTTTTTTTCTCAACTGTATTAATCATAGTTGCTTGGTTATTGTACGCGTTGAGAAAGATTGCTTTATCCAAGACAACATGTCAACTATAATAAAGAAAAAGAAATAGTTACAAGTCTTTGTTCAATAAAAAAAAAAGCCACCAACGTTAATTGCGATAATCCTCTTTTTTTTTTAAAATAATAATAATGAAGGCAATTCAACTTTTCAGCAAAAGCAGTAATTGAGTTGTATGAACTTCATAATGAAAGTCAATTTATTGAGATGGCATGTTAGAGTTGTAGAACTGATGAGTAGGAGATTCATAAATCTTGGCTTTGAGGAATAGGCAAACTGGTGTCGCGCTGTTTATATAGTCTTTGTATACGAAAAGCAGTGCCAGTAGGGCCTAAAGAGTGAGTCTGTCAAAAAAAACTTTAAAAATGACATGTAGATACACCATTCTAGAGTCTTTTGTTGAATGTCGCCAGTTGAGCCTCGGGAATCATTCCATTTAGTCAGTTCCGACCATTAAATAAAGTTTATGCCTGAATACTTTTTTCTAAAAAAAAGGCTGGATATAAAAGAATCTAGGTCTGCATGAAACTCTTTACTAATTGTGACAATTGAGCGTCAGAACTTAATTTATCCTGACTAAATTCACGAAGAGACAGATATCCGAACAATGTCCGCTTAATAAAGTTGAACAACCGAGTTCTATCGAGATCGAATCGAGAAATGAACAAGAGAAACAAGAATTGCTTGTGGTAGTACCTTGTGAATGTCATTTTGAAAGGTTGGACCGAATGTTTAAAGATTTGGAACCCTTTTAGAGACATAGGCATTAATAATAATTATTAAAAAAGGCCGCTTGAACTATATTTAATGTCCGGAAGGGCCTATTCCTATATACTTTATGTATAGAAGAAATATCGTATGTTTCTAGGCTAATGTGTATATGTGTGTGTATCCAGGAAAAGGAGAAAATCTGAATATTTTACCATGTCACTATTTTTTTTCCTTGTGTTTGTACCTGATGAAAATTTAATTTTACTAAAATGACAGTTCTTGTAGTGAATTTAGTAAAATGCATTTACCGAGGCTTGCCCTTGTCTCTTTCCTTTTTGCTCTTGACAAGGGATGAATATAGACACTATGAAAGAAAAGGGGGAAAAGATGAATCAATTTTGCTATTCATCCTTTCTGTCATGTCAAAGTATACTTTAGGATAATAACATAAAGAAAGGAAAGTTACACTGGTCTCTGTAAGACGTAATCTTGTTCTTTTATAGCCATAACCTATTTTATTGAAAATATTTCCATTTTAACCTTGAGAATCCTTTTATCTTGTACTTGTTCGCAAATGACAAAAGGGGGAATAAAGAAAAACATGAAGTCATGTCTTTTTTTGTCATCAGTTTAGCATAGTTTCTAAAACAGAAATCACTTGTTCTTTCTGGGTTTAATAAAAAGAGATTCATTTGGTTTCCATGTGCAAGGGGCTTATTTTTTAGTAAATATTTGAAGCAAAGTGCCACAAAAAGAGAGAGAGAGAGCTGGTCATCGTTATGGAAACAAAAGCTCAGCCTCTTTATGCGCATTTACCATATGGAAAGCACTGTTTGTTTGCCATTTTCAGAAATAGATGCATGGATACAATGTCATCTGCAGTTTGGGTCTAAAATAGGTCGCTCGATGGACACATCTGTCAGCACCCATTTATTTACTCCGATGCGTTTCGTGTTGAGGTACAGGTCCCTTTTTTTGCAACAAGAATAACTAAAAACATATACATCTGATTCCAATTTGCAAACTAAAATCTAGAATCGAAACTAGTCTACTTCGTTTTATTTATAGATACTTTATAAAAGGAGTTCTATTATCTTTTCTTGTTTAATTTCATGCAACCAAGTGTTTGACATGTTGAGCAAAGCGCTGATCACTGTAGATCGTAGCACTAGGTACCGAGTGACTTGATTTCTGTACACATACATATATCATATACCTTATCTATTTTGATCTTGGTTCATATATGCATCATCTCACTATCCAACAGAGTCAATGTAGAAACGTGTGCCTCACTTTGACTGCATTATTTCTATTTTTGTATACTTATTCAATGTTTACAAGATGTAATTTATGGATAAACGTTGAGCAATGAACCTTGTTTTTATAAACTTTAAAACAAACATGGCCTGTCTTCTCATTCTCAAGAAAAAAAAGGAGAGTGTTCGAATTTATATTTTTGAATCTAAACTAAATAGTCTTTGTGTGTGTGTGTGTAAGATTGAACTGTGCTTAAACCCGCTTTTTTTTTTGTTCAAAAGAACGCCAGGGACAATCTGGCCCCTCATAAAGTTGTTTCATAGAGTACAACAACAACAAAACAGCACCTGGGATTTGATGGGCGCTCTCGTTCAGTAAACATTGCACAGGTATCTCCGCATCTTTATTTGTTACCTAAGGGCAAAATAATGGATTGACTGCAACTGATCTTATTATATAATGTAAACCCTCCTCTTTTCTCATGAACAATATAGAGCAAGTTGGGATTTTCAACAAATGTATTGTGTGTGTGGAAAATTTGACTGTGCAACGGTTCTTAATTACAAGGAAAGAGTAAAATTAGATTTCAAACCAAAGGCTTCAGTGTAACTTGTATAAAATCACGAAGGGCGTTTAGACCATCATATTCCGTTCTCTCCGTACGTTATACATGTCTCACAATCAAAAAAAGGTTGGCGCATAGGGACTGAATATACACTTTGTATAATCACATGTATATATTTTTATTACTATGAACAAGAAATACAAATAGAATAACATAGAATATATAGTACAAAAGGGAGGGGGAATAGGTACAGATGTGGTGATATCTAGTCATCCTTTACAAAAAAAATAGTTGATCATCCTTAAATATACATCATATTTTCATATAGTTGAAGTGAGCGTAAATATATACATTTGAACGGGGATTGCCGGTAACATAAGTCACACATAGAAAAGAATGGATATGAAACAAGATAGTAAAGGAGGGGGATGGAGAGTTGGAGGAGTGATTCATAGTTAGGGTGATATGGGTGTTTGATCATAGAGTTGCATAATAAGACGATTGGATAGTGCTACTGTACTGTCTTTGTTGTTATTTGAATAGGCTGCATTTGATAGGAGTTTAGAAACCTGTAACCGAGAAAAAAGTAAATAACGGTCGATGCACATACATATATAGAACTAACCTCCATTTGTGTTAATGTCTGGAGTCGATGTCGGATGTCAGCTGATGGCATAGGATCATGTGTGATCTGATCTAGCTTCCAATTTTGAAAGATATGATAAGCAGATGCCATAGCAATACCTTTATCACTATATGGAGAAACGGATTAGAATAAAGAAATTACCCACGATAAAGGATTGTTTACCTAATATTCCCTTCTTGTGTACCATATACTCTGTTATGGTAATCTTTAAATGCTTCCATTGAGAATATAGCAGAATGTGATCCTCGTTTTGCGGGTGTCAATCCTTGAGGAAATTCAGAAATGTCTGGACTGGAGGTTGAGTAGGTAGGTGAAGAAGTAATAGAATCAGGGGGTGTCATGATATGAGTAGGAAAGTAAGATGTTTTGGTATCTTGGATGGATAATTCGCCTTCAGGGACAAATAACCAGCGTTGATTATCATTATCGATGGGCTGAAGTGGGAATAACACTAATTTTTGTGTTCCATTTTCAGCTGCTTGAATATCAAGTACCCACTCGTTACTTGCGATAGAATAAATGTATGATCCAACCAATGGTTTTCCATAAGCATCAGCAGCGTCATTTCGAACGCCCCAAAGTTGGTTGTGTGCTTCATCCAATGGCTTTGCATGATACAAACAAATTTCAGTATCTTCAATTAATCTCAAGCGTCCTATAGACAGATAACAGTTAGCTTTGATCAAGGCAGACCATCTCCAAGTTTACCTTTACGAATATCAAGAACGAGTCCGTTGGCTTTGTTGCAAATAAATTGTCCTTTCCAGTACCAAAGCTCTGCATCGGATAATGTAGGTGGGGTTACCAAGACTTGTGATCTTAGGGGATCTCCGTGTGTGATGGCTGATACAACATTTCCGGTAGAAATGGATTTGATATAAAAATAATCTGAAGGCATGTAAGAAATAAAAAAGGGAGTAAAGAAAAAAGATCAAGGTAAAGTTTGAGTTCTTTTATATAAAAAAGTGATCAATCCTAAAAAGGTAATTTTGTCGTCTTTTCTATTTTATAAAATCATTTGTCGTACAAAAATAAATCCCGTTCCTTACTACCATTACCATAGTAACACACACCTCTGACTGGTTCTTTGTTTATTGTTGGTCAATGCCATTATTTGACATTTTGCATGAATTTTCCTTTATTTCTATTTATCTACGACTAATGCTTCCACAATGGGCCTTGTCAGATCGATCAAACTATGTCCCAAGCTCATAAAGAGACCTAACAGTTTCCTTGTATTAGTCTTTGTTATATCTCTTTTCTTTTTCTTTTTTTTTTTTTTTTTACCTGTATTGGCACTGGCGTCAGCAATCAGAGTGATGATGAGAGGTGCATCGTTTAATTGGATAATCTGGTACAAGTCATAAACGCTGATGATGCTATTATTATTACCAAGGCCAAGCTTTGATGCCTAAAAAAAAATACATGATTGGTTCTCCATTCCATCGCATGACTGGTAACTGATCGATGCTACAATTTTTCATATTTGAACTCCACATACCTGATTATTGGTTACTGCAAAAGTACTTTGAAGAGTAGACTCAATCAGGTCGTCTTTGGCATTTTCAGACTTGCCTGTTTTAACCAAATGGGGTAAGAAAATTGTTTTAGCAAATATACCTATTTATACACTTACATTTCAATAACACAACGCCATCTCTGTCTGTGACTGCAGCTACTAAAAGCCCATTATAGAAATGAGGACTACACATGTCAACAAATCTTGCTTCCATCTTTAAAAAATTTTTAACTTTGACTCTCCGTAAGAAAAAATAAAAATGGAATTATTTTTTTCTTTCTCTAAAGATTCATGCAAAATAAAGAAAAGAGATGATAGGCTACCTTTTATGGTCAGTTCCCCGATAGTGAAAAAAAGAGAGTTATTATTTTTACGCCCAATCTAACTATCCCCCCTCCCCTCTCCGTTCTTTCCCCGCCCTAAAGAGAAGAAATGGATAAACGTCATCTTGTTTATTTACAGTCACGTTGACTTTTATTATTCCTCTGATTTTTGCAATTCAATCAATCGTTTCTGATACTCTTCACGAGCCCGGTCCTGCCATCGATGTTGTTCTGCAATATGATGAATTTTGAATCCAAAGATACGTGGTTCATAACGGTCAAATGTTTTTGTAGGCAGATAATTCGCGTGTACTTGAAACAACATGTGAGGGAATGACGTGCCAAAGTAAGCACCATCAATGGATGCATGTCGTGATGATTTGGGGTTATAGATATCCTCGCAGCGTGGACAATATAATTTCACAGTCTTTGTCTGCGGCACATCCGATAATCCCACCGGCAAGAGCGGCTGAAGGCTACAGAGCACTCGTGGACATCGACCAAACTCTGCTTTTTTATATTTCTCAAGCTAATAAAAAGTTTTGGCCCTCGTCTTTTTTCTTTTTCTCTTTCCCTTACCATTTTTGATAATCCACGACTGGTAATAATGAATCTGGCGTGAATTAAACCATACAAGTGTCGTGCAGCTCGTTCAATTTGGTCTCTTGTTTTATCATCAAACTTTTCTTCTTCTATTAAAAAAAACTTGTCAGCTGGCCTGAATCATTCGACTTGCTTCTTTTACCTAAATTATCCGTAATCATGTCTAATGCCTCAAGGTAATATTGCGGCACTTCTAAATTGAGTCCAGTCAAGTTGAATCTATCCAAGATATATTCTTCGTCTACTTCACAAAAGTATTCATTTCCTTTGGTGTCCAAAAACCAATCAATCCAATATTTTGAATATTCACTGTCAGATCCACTGCTCATGTCTTCCACTATTTAATCATGTCAGTTCATCAGTTTGACATTCCAGTCACATGTTACTACTTGTCTAATTCTTTACAATTCCTTGCTTATTCTCGTAATATATAGAAATAAAAGAGAGAGAAAAAAAGTATATATAAAGAGTGTGTATCTGCTTATGAGTCAAAAGAGCCCAGGAAAAAAAAAAAGAGACTTTATGTATTTTAAATTCAGATACCCTTCACCAAAGCGTACAGATAGTATCATGAAACAAAAACTTGCCAAAGATTGGACTATGAAATTGAAAAACAATATGTGATGTACAAGGATTTCACAACGGATAGGGGAGGAATAAGAAGGATAATGACCAGCAGTAATGCATTTTCTATACACAACAACTTCATATACAGTAGTGGTGACAGCTTGGCTTTAGTGAATTGATTCTTGTAAATAAGGAAGCTGAGACAAGATAATAAAAGGGTCATCTCAGTGCTAAATGGGTTCTATATTGCAAGCTATATGATGAAATATAGTTATTGTTAAAGTAAATGGCCTATTTACAGAGGTGCGCTCTCGTGAATATGCGACATGAATGCCATAGATTACATTCGAATGTCAGCTTACGAATATGATATTATATAGTCTTCTTTTTGTTACAAAATGAGCAAACGACGACTGAAAAGGATGATCTAATAATGACTTGTTAAGCAATATTTCAAGTTGCTGCATGTACTTTAGTAATGCTATACTGAGGATAGGCTGTATCTTAACTTGTATATGCACACATCATAACAACAAATTGCATTTTGCACACAGATTCTCTCTATCTTCATCATGTTTTACTATATATCTTCTTATGCTGACGCTTATTGGAAGTACATTTTAGGAATGCACACCATGTTTATGTCCATCATTCGTTTGGGAAATATATAATCACATTTCGTCTTTTTATCCACAGTAGAACTATTCTTTGTGAAGGCTTCAAGTGCTTTCATTTATAGATAGCTAGTCCAATGGAGAAGGACAGTTAAAAGTGTATATTTGATGATGAAACTGGTGATATGATAGAATCATAAACAAACCAGTACGGATACGTTATTGCTAATCTTACAACCAGTATTATAAGCCATCAAAAACGATTACACACACGCAAGAAGTAAAGAGTAATCCCTTTATAAAAGTTACAACTTATCTGTGAGGTTTATGAAAATATAAAAAAAATTTTAGACCTGAAACCAGTTTCCGGAATAAGGGCGGTGACCACGACATTACTGCTTTTATTCTCTTTGTTGTCAAAAAAAAAGTATTTGGTTACAGCTCTTTCCTCTTTGTTTTATTTTTATTTTACAAATGACAAAGATCTTTAAAAAACAAAACCAAAGGAATACCAAGCCTTCACCTGCTTCCAAATTTATTCCTTTTGATAGAAGCAAGCTACAGTACAGCTGGTCTTTCAAGAGGAAGATTGGACCTGGATTCATCAACATGTTCAACACATGTTTTCTTAATTCAGTATTGGCATGTTTAACATACACTGCACCCTTATCTCAATACTTGTTAACCAACGACCATAAGGAAAATTGTAAGTGACAGCATTTGCCCGCACTTTCATCCCATTAACCACTATCAACAAGGCCTCAAAGAAGGTTTCTGCGCTTTATGTGCAATGACTGAACACGTTTACAAATGCTTTAAAACATTTAAAAGTTTGACCCCCCTTGCTGCTATCAGCTTGAACTATTTTACTAGCAATTTGAAAAGTAAGTCAAAATACACTTTTATTCATAAGTTATTTAATTTATTTTTATATCAATAGGAATATCATCAAGATTGACTTTGGGCCGTCAAGAAGACGCTCACGAATTCTTCATGTTCCTTCTTGATGCATTCCAAAATTCATATACACCCGCCAAAAGGTAAATCGGCTGCCCCTTAAAAAAAAGATTTTAGCTAAGCCACAATGTTTATTTTAGCAAACTTACACCTGAGCAAGAAGAAAATGGCCTTGTGCATTATATCTTTGGTGGTAAACTGCAGTCACAGGTCACTTGCGATAATTGCAATGCAAAATCAAACAGCTACGATCGGTATCTGGATCTCAGTGTTCAGCTGAATGAAGCCGAAAGCATTGAAGATGCTTTGAAATCATATATCCAAACGGATGTTATTGGTGGCGATAACCCCAGTGAAAATGGATACAACTGTGAACAGTAAGTATCGTAAGACGATTCCCATTTACATGTTTGTTAATTTGTTATCAAATAGATGTAAGCAAAAAGTCAAGGCATACAAGCAAATGACGATTTCTGAAATTCCAAACAATTTGATTATTCACTTGAAAAGATTTGAATACGACTTTCATTCTGACAGTATGGTCAAGCTTAAAAAGCGTATCAGATATCCAACGATCTTGAATATGGCCCCATATATGAGCGAAGAAAAGCACGTTGAAAAGGCTACTTATCGTCTGTATGCAGTCCTTGTACATCAAGGTTCAACATGCGATTCTGGACACTACTATGCATATGTTAGAAACTCTGGGGGATCATGGTATCTCATCAATGATGAGGAGGTCTGCCATGTTGGAGTTAAAGAAGTCATGAAGCAACAGGCATACATGCTTTTTTACGAACAAAAAGAAATGGTTGCTAATAACAAGGATGTTACCAACTGCAAGATGAACAAGAAACAACCAGAGCAAAAATTGGCATTAACTGAATTGGATTTGCCCGATGAACTTCATGCAAAAAAATGTTTAAAGAGATCTCGTGATGATAGTAGTGAAGACGAAGCAAAGGCAAAGAAGGTCAAATTTGTAGAGCTTGATAAT
Organism: Rhizopus microsporus ATCC 52813; assembly: GCF_002708625.1. NCBI lineage: Eukaryota > Fungi > Mucoromycota > Mucoromycetes > Mucorales > Rhizopodaceae > Rhizopus > Rhizopus microsporus. The sequence continues at coordinate 363,490 of NW_019671922.1, read as the reverse complement.
ACAGTTGTTGCCACTGATCCCGATGCTTGGGTAGTAAGATCTGCAGACGTCCCACATCGCTCTCTGTATGGAAATCAATCGCCACGCACTTATAGTAATGCTGTAGGCCATGTTAGTCAATGGACAGTTCGTGATTGTTAAAGAATGTGTATTTTTTTTTTTTTTTTTTCAAAAAAAGATATATGCTATGTGTAAATATTGTATTTAGAGTCGAATATCAATCATTTTATAAATAAATTTGCTTATTTATGTTTTCACCCTTCATCACTTATGTCAATCGTATATCCTTATTGTACATATGCACACAATATAAGATCAATAACTTTAATGATCTTGATCATCAATCTTCATTGTTTAAAAGACAACATTTAATACATGTAATGAGCTTGATATTTTTGAGAGAAGATAAATGTGGTCAGCACTTTTAACACGTAACTGAAAATACTAATCTTTTATATCTCATTCTTTCACTTATTGTGGGCTCTCTTTTATTATTTGTTGTCTGAAATTGTCATTTTTCTATCAGCGTAATTTCTGAATAAAGTATATGCGCGTTTAATATAAAGGTTGGGTTTAATAATATGCGGGTATAAACAAGTTATCCCTTTGAGCCTTTTCCAATTTGCTTGCTCTCAAGTGATACACCTTTCTGAATTCTCTAAACTGCTTCACAAAGCTTTCATTGTTCAAGTTACCATCTAAGAAGCTCTGTGCTACTGACTCTGATAGTTCGTCTGACTCATACACGCTTGCCTTGAGTCTGGTCAGTACTGTGGATGAGGAGAATCTCTATGAAAAGAAGTTAGAATAAAGTAAAGAAAGAAAAGGGGAGTTACATTAAAAGCCTCTTGTTGTAGTTTCTCTTTAGCTTCAAAATCTTGTTTATCTGCCTTATATTTCAGATGCGAGTTTACAACTTCTGATCTCAGCTTGATCAACTCATCCTCTCTGCTTAAGTTCTTGTCTACTATTGAATGTATCATTATCTTTTTTATTACTTTTCCCTTCTTTCTTACGTGCAAGCATTTCATTGCCATTTCTCAAGTCTTCATGGAAGGTTTTCAAGTTTTTCACTCTTTCGAGGTTATAGAAAAATAACTCGAAAGCTGTTTCGTTATATAAGAGTTCTTCCACTTCTTCGGGGCTAAGAAAAAAAAAAGTGAGTTCGGACGTGTCTATCCTTTCTTTCAGTACCTTAGTTTAGATATGGCTGCATATTCAGGGTTAGACGGCATCATGGGTGGTATAGGAGGAAGTGGGCGGTGTCCGTAACTATATCGGGATGCGTTTCAATATTCATTGCATTCATATTATATGCTTACCCTTCCTCTGACTTGGTCTCATTAGTCATTGTTTTCTTTACTGGAGGCCTAGTTGTAAATTCTTTATAAATTTCTTTTACGAGCATTCCCAAATTAGACTGTTGTGGTTGCCAGTTCGACAGACCATCACACACAACCACGTCAGACTCAAGCCAAGGATGTCTCATATTGGTTGGTGAGAATGTGATTACTGGTGGTTCTTCAGGAAAGTGAGGAGGCAAGTTTATCAGCAAGAACGTCTTATCTTCTACAAGTGGTAATTCATAAAGTTGACCTTCAACTGCAGTCGTCGTTGTAGGATTATGCGCAAACAGTGAGTTGATGTGTTGGGTTTTCCTAAGAAAGTCTTAATTTATACTTGTATTATGTTGCATTGTTTCCTTACAGGTCTTGAGACATTAGTGAAAAGAAAAAAAAGAATGCTTATGTGAACACAAAGTGGCAAAATATTTACCTATGCAAACGTTGTCACTGGCGATTTCCATATTTGGATGCTTTATCTTTTTTTTTTTCTGCTCCTTCTTTTTTTCTCCCTTTCTCTCTCTCTTTTTTCTTCTTTTCAAATGGGTTTCTTTAAGGCGCTTGATACTATTGTTCACGGAGGTGTAGGCCAGCCCGAGTCTTATGAAAAGAAAAAGAACTATACTTTCTCAGAAGTTCTCGGTAATTAAGATGATCTATTCACACACTTTTATTGATCTATGACATTCAAAGGCAGTGGTTCCTTTGGTTCGGTCAAGAAGGCGATCAGAAATAGTGACGGAAAGGAAGTCGCAATCAAGATTATCCCTAAACGTAACGTAAAGAATCATAATGATATGGTCAAAGACGAGGTCAATGTTCTCAAGGGGTTGAATCATCCTAATGTGATTGGATTCTATGACTATTTCGAGTCAAGGTATATTTTGATACACATACAAAGTACTCTCATCAATAAACATCTTTATAAAGGGACAAATTTTATCTTGTATTTGAACTGTATGAAATATGACATTTTTTTTTTCACTAAAACATGTTATGACTAACTTATTAATTTAGTGCAACAGGTGGTGAATTATTTGAACGCTTGTTTGAAAGAGGCAAGTTTTCAGAAAAGGATGCAGTTGTCATCATGCGTTCAGTCCTCATTGGCCTTGAATACTTGCATTCACACAATATTGTTCACAGAGGTAAAGAGTTATCAAGATACATGCTTGGCCTAATGACTTTTGCAGACATGAAGCCTGAAAATTTGCTATTCAAAACACCTGATTCTGATGCAGATTTGGTTATTTGCGATTTTGGGTAACGAAGAACGAGTTGCACAAATTATTTAACTTTGTTTGCGTGTGGCTGATTATCATATTTTTAGTATCGCAAAGAACAATTCTGACGTTTCTGCTTTGGAAACGGTCTGTGGATCGCCTGGTTATGTCGGTAGGTGAATGTTTGTGTTTATGAAGCCATGATTTATTCTCTCTTCTTCTTTTTTTAGCTCCTGAAGTGTTGACACGAAAGGGCTATGGTACCGCAATTGATATGTGGGCTGTTGGGTAAGTATAGAATGAAAGTGTGTTTGGGGTAACTGTGCTAATTTGATCATATATAGTGTTATTGCCTATACTCTGTAAGTTTGATTGGTCATCATATCGCATTATAGAAAAAGCTAACCTTTCATATGAAGATTATGTGGTTATCAGCCATTCCAAGCAGAGGATCAAGTGGAGTTAATTGATGAAATTACGCATGCAAGATATGATTTCCATGAGAGATACTGGAGAAATATTTCAGAAGATGGTAATATCATTTTGTTAAAACACGAAAAAGGAAAGTAATACATGAGTATAGCCAAAGACTTTATCAGAAATTTATTGACATTGGACGATAAAGCAAGAATGACCGCTGCACAGGCTTTGAAGCACAAGTGGATGACAGGCGATAATGCTAATGATATCGACATTCTTCAAACTGTTCGTGAAAACTTCAATCCTCGTAGGACACTCAAGAGTGCAGTGGGAGCTATTAGGGCAATGAATAGATTAAGAACTGCAAGTTTATCATCTGATAAGACAGATGGGAAACATAGTCTAGCTGCAGCTTTGAAATTGGCAGCAGAGCAACAAAAGTCTGGCGTTCCTGCATCTTAGCTTATTTTCGTGCCCTTTTTATATATATATTTTATGTGCTTTATGAATAATATATTTATTGCTTAATCTTTCTTGATGCTCTCATGATATAATTTACTTCCAATGACTCCAATCCACCAAAGCCAATCGAACCGTTACGCTCTGCTAGTTTCCATCGTCTATTGAATGGATCCCATGATATGCCACGCACATCCTTAACAGACCATTCATCTCCAAATGATTCAATTGCATTGCATAATTCACGACTTTTGATATATTTACTCCAATCGTGTGTTCCATCATGAACCATGCCTAGTACCTTTTCTGCTAAAAAGACGGTCAAAAAATAAGCTGCGGGTGTCCGCGACATGGTTGATAAGAACAAATCCCCACCAGGGCGCGTTAGGTTAGCACACGTCCTTAAGAAGGCAAGAGGCTGATTGACATGTTCTATAATTTCCATGGCCAATACAACGTCAAAGCTCTCATTCTTTTCCAAAAGCTCCTCTAACAAACAAAAAAGTTTATATGTATTCTTGACGTAAACAGCTGTTTCTTTCTTACCTGCTGTTGTATGACGATATTCTAGTTTTCCTGGCCCCTGCCATAAAGACGGGTCTTGCTGGGCATGTACTTTAGCCATTTGTATATTATCATAGGATGCGTCTGCACCAACAACATCGCCTCCAAGTCGAACAAGTGACTAAGAAGAAAGAAGCATGAGTAACTATGTTATTACTCAACTATTTGAAGAAAGAAGGGTACCTCAGAAAGCAGTCCTCCACCACAACCAATATCTAACATACGCTTCCCTGCAAACGGGTTCCCACTCTTGGCTGCCTCACTATTGGATCCTACGAGTTGATCTCGGACATATGTCACTCGAGGAGGATTTAATAATTGTAGCATGGCAAACTCTCCTGACGGATTCCACCATTCGGCTGCTTTATCACTGAATTTCTTGACTTCGGCCTTGTCAATGGTTGTAAAGCTGGGGACCTTTGTATATTTATGTAAAGATCTAGTTATTACATTACGTGGTAATAAATGTCTGAACATTATGTATAGAAGTGTGTGTGTTTTTTTTTTAAAAAAAAAAGAGTGGAAAGTAATAAAGACAGTAGCTCCGCTGAGTGCATGCGCGATAATATCAAGTCATGAAAAAGAATTATTCTTTTTTTATACGTTGAGTTTATTATGAGATGATAATTAGTAAGAAAAGTTGTCTTGATTTTATTACTGATCAAGTTTTCTTTCTGTTAATATAAGTGTAATTGCCTTGCATGGATATGAGTGACTTAATATGGAATAGTGTCTTTTTTTTTTTCATGAATTAAGCAAGTCAAAAGTAACAGGAAACAGAGTAATTGGGTTTATAAAGATTAGGTTGAATTCATTCATAATTATAAACACGCCCCCTTTTTTTCTTCTTATCCTTAACAGTAGTAATCGTGCTGATATTCTGATAAATTTAAATGTGGTTTGATAAATAATTAAAGTCGCATAAAATGACAGTTCTTTTTTCTTTAAAATGGCAAAATCAAACAAGAAGACTAGTAATCCTGAACTACATAAAGTGAATAACACAAAGCTCAAATTCAAAAACGTCATTGCGACCAAATTGACCAAGTTATTACGTGTTCACAAACAAGATCTACTTGAACTTATTCAAATACCTAAATCACACGAACATGGGCAATTTACTCTTCCCATTCCCCGTTTACTCAAACTGACTAATGATCAAGACCAAGACAGGGTGTGTAAAAACATCATTTTTTCAGTAAGTTTCCTTGTCTTTTTTTGTTCGTTTGTTTGTTTCATTTGCTAACATCAATGAACTATTCAAAGTTTGGACAAGACACTCATATCAAACAAGTAACAGCTCAGGGTCATTTTTTGAACTTTAGCGTTAACCAAACGGAATATATCAAAGAAACGTTGCAGAACGTCTATGAGGAAAGAGAACGATATGGTCAAACAGAGAGAGCAGATAAGACGGTCCTCATCGACTTTAGTTCACCCAATATAGCCAAACCGTTTCATGCTGGACATTTAAGGAGTACAATCCTCGGTGCGTTTATCAAAAGGATATACGAAGCAAATGGATACACGTGTATCGGTCTTAACTACTTGGGAGATTGGGGAAAACAATATGGTAAGGGTGACATAAAATGTACTAAAGTCAATTAAATCATCATCATCTTCAAGGACTATTGGCTGTGGGTTATAAAAAGTATGGAAATCCTGAAGAACTGAAAAAGGACCCTATTAAGCATCTATATGACATCTATGTCAAAATCCATCAGGAAATGAAAGAGGACTCAGAAAAGATTGAGCAAGAGGCTGCTGCATACTTTAAGAAAATGGAAGATAAAGATCCTGAGGTCATTCAGCAGTGGAAAGAGTTCCGTGATCAGAGCATTCAATGCTATGAAAAGGCTTATAAGCGCCTTGGGATCAAGTTTGATCATTTCTCAGGCGAATCTGAAACAGAGAAATATATTCCCCAAGTTTACGAGGCACTTAAACAGAAAGGACTTTGTGATGAGTCAGAAGATGGATCAATGGTAGTCAAATTGTCCATTTATGATCCTAGTTTGGGAAAAGCCGTGATCAGAAAGGCGGATGGGGCCAGCTTGTATTTAACACGCGATATAGCCAGTGTCATGATGCGATGTGAAAAGTTCAAGGGTCTGGAAAAGATAATTTACGTTGTAGGCATTGAGCAGGAGCATCACTTTAAGCAATTGTTCAAGATCATTGAGCTTTTATGGGACGAACATAATCACTGTCCAGAGCTAATTCATGCACCATTTGGAAGGATCACAGGTATGTCGACCAGAAAAGGAACAGCTATATTTTTGAGTGATATTCTTGATACGTCCAAGGAGAGTATGCTGAAGACAATTAAAGAAGATATGAGGCATGGAAAATACATGGATATTTTGAACGAAGGTATCTCTGTCAGTGGCCATATCATCAAAGGAGAAGAAGCTGTCGATTATATTGCAGATACTTTAGGTATATCTGATGTTATCACTCAAGATATGGCAGCCAAGAGGATGAGGAACTACAACTTTGTCTGGGACAGAATGATGGACGCAAAAGGGGATACGGGTGTGTTTTTACAATATACACATGCACGTATTTGTGGGTAAGTAGAGTAGTAATCAGCACTTCATTCATAAGATTAATAACATGCCATAGTATTGAGCGCAAGATGAACATCAACATATCGACAGATTGTGATTTTTCTCTATTGACAGAGACTGAAGCCTTTGAGCTAACGCGAACTATTTCACTGTATCCAGATAATGTACAAGTTGCCTTTAAAACATTGGAGCCTTGTACCATTGTTCTTTATCTCTTCAAGCTGGCACACATGATTAGTCAGGTGAACTACAACCTACGTATCAAAGATATCGACCCAAAACTGGCTCAAGCAAGACTGCTTCTCTTTTGGGCGGCTAAAACAACGCTGGCTAATGGTATGAGATTGGTTGGACTTAAACCGCTTGAAAGGATGTAGCATAATCCTATCTCATACATTAATCATTTCATACATAAAAGCACTGTATATTCTGTCCACATGTCTGTTAAAGTACGTTTCGCGCTATCTATTTCCTTGGGATGTTTATTATAGTAGACGTTTTAATGAAGATAATGATGCTTTTAATGATACACCTTGGACGTTATTAATAACCCTTTATTCTTATTGTGATAGGGTAACTCTCTTAACAGATAAAACAAACAAGAAAATACTTTGAAATGCTTTATTAGGAGAAAGTTAGACGAAGAACAAATTACATAGAATAAAGGACTCTATTTATACTTTTTGAGATACACGACTTTTGGGGAGATCTTCTATTGAGTTAGTACTGCTCATTGGTTAATTCACGATATCTAGATAGCGACTAAACTGTGGATGCTGAGAATGACGCGATCTCACGTAGAAATGTATTATCTAACATCTTATTTAATAAGAAAGTACATTGTTAATTCAGTCGACACATCATCATGTGCATGACCAGTTGTTAAAGATAGATATGAAACCTAGGCAGTGAGGAGAGATACTGATCCGAGGAACCTTTACAAGTCTTTTTGTAGAATAAAATAGTATGAAGGTTTATATTATCATAAATGAAGAAAAGCTCTATTATAAAATCTGTAGATCATTGGATTCTCTTTATATCTCAATGCGACTTAATGTCAATCATTGGATTTATTCAAGCTAGGGCTTCTAATACAATTAATTCATATAAAGTATTTATTCCTTACACATAATTCAATAGCAGATCATGGGTAAACCTTGTCCTAATGGATAATGCTGCTTACGCTTTATAGCACAATTTATTCTATATTATGTCCAACTTATAACAACAACAGATTCAAAATATTCTTATTTTATGTTTCCATTACTTTGCCATCTTTGTTCTAGTTACGCCCCTGATTATGTTTGACGCTAATTTAGTTGACTATGGTTATCTTTCCCTGCCACAATGTTGTATTCAGCTTTAGTGTTATTGAAAAAAGGCTATTAAGTCGATGACTTGCGAATTAAATTCTTTATTAAGAAGAGCTGAATATTATTATATTAAGTTTGTGTGAGAGTTTACTTGGGTAGAGAATCTATGACTGCTATTTATATTATAGTCGTCACTGACATTATTTATGCTTATATTAATATTGTTATACTAGTAGCTACTATAGTTGTTATTATAAGTTATTCTTATCAGATGCGATAGAGGAGTGTAAAGTAGAATGTATGCTATACTGTAAGATTATACTTGTGATATTTCTTGTGTTTATGTGTATATAGAACAGTAGGAGTTAATAGCTAACAACTACTATTCTTTATTTAAAGTTGAGAGAGGAACTAATAAGTGAAGGTACGACCTGAATATATGAGGGATGACGACTGTAATTGTCTGACGTCGTCTATTAGCTGAAAATGAATAAATAGAGAATTAAGAGATGTGTGATCTATGTAAACACGACAATATTCGAGTTATTATAATGATTATCTCATCAAACACGTCAAAGAGTACTTCTTTTGCCTTTGTCATGTGTTATCTAAACCATTACATAACATCTCTGTCCTCACCTCTTAAGCTTCATCCTGTGTTATCCAAACACATTTGTAGCATTTCAATAAATTATGTTCAGCCGTAGTTCTCAGTCTACCCTTTTCCTTATCGCTCCTTCATCTAATATCAATGCTGCTTTTTAATATGGGATATTTGTTCTACTGCTTCTCTAATTACATCAATTTCATAAAATCCAGGCCAATAAGCGAATAGCTGTGTTGCCTTGATTTCAACTCGTAGCTGGACAAATGTCATTTTCTGCTCTTTCTGAATACTACCAAGGACGAACCTTGCCAAGTATTCCTTGGCTAATACTGAGGCTCTGCTGTCTCTTTTCGTTTAACTGTTACTCCTCTTTAAAATTTTAACAATAGTTTTGATCAAGTGCTTGCCTTCTTTTACTGAGTAGTTACATCATAACGGTCTTATTCATCTTTGGCTGCTTTTTCACATAAAACGGATCCTGTTGACCTTTAAAGTATATATTCTGTGCTTCGTACTGACAAACTTTTGCTGAGCATTTTGTGGTATTTGGACTAATAAATGGCACATCAATAAGCCATTACACATAAAGAACAATTAAATAACCCAATTAAAATCAAGATAGATGATATTTATTTGTAAATTGGGAACTCTCGCCTACGTGTGAATATTTATCACTGTGACAGTTATAAGTCTAAGAAAAATTTATTATTTAGGCAACAGCTCGTCATACATCGCTATTGTCCTGTCAACATCACCCTAAATATTGGTAATCATCATAGCTGAGATAACTTTATCCGATCATTAGAAAAAGTATAAATAGACCTCCGTATTTCATTCAATAAAGGACAACTCACTTTTAGTCTCGTTAATCATTTTGTCTATTTTACCCAAATATTTCACATTTAAAACATGTCAAATTCAATTAACCTTTTTGAACAGTAAACTGTACATTTCCCCTTAAACAAAGACAAAGCTTCTACTAAATGAATGCTCTTCCTTCATATTCCAAGTACAATTGAATGATGCGGCAAGTAAAGATAACTTTGTTAGTTTGTCCAAATGATTTACCTTAATGATCACTACAATGGAGAATCTCGTAATGATGAATGTTGTGCCATCACAACATTATCAATAAATATTTGCAGTAATCGTTACTCGGTTAGGAGTTCTTCCATATATGACCTATCATACGTGAACTTACTCTTAGGTCGCCGTTACAATATCCATATGAAACGTCTGTGCTCTAACTTCCAGGACAGCGGTTCCTTATTCGACAAGACATTTTCAGATCATGTATCACCTCATCCACAAGGCACCTCGAACATACATTGAACCATTAGTTAATACTAGTTAGGTTCTTCCCAGTTATTCCCATTGTAGCTGGACGCTTATAGGTACGCCCTCGATATCCAATTATCATTATTGATTGTAGATGTTAAAAAGTATAAATACCATTGTTTTATTCATCGTAAATAAAGATATCATATATTTTCAGTCTCGCTGACTTATTATCCTTTTTCTATTCTCTTCTCATCTTATTAGTGTTTGTCTCTTACCTTTGTACTTGGCAAAACATTCTTAATGCTAATGTGGCGGGTTATGTCTTGTTAGGCTGCCTTATATATAAGAGTTTAAAGTAGGATTTGAATAGATTTGGAAATGTTAAGTCTTGTAAAAGTTAGATATTCTTGTACGAGCAGGTTGCTTGTTTGTGACCACCAGATCTTTGTCAGATCAATTAAGTAAGTAAATCAAAAGAAAAAAAATATAATAAGAAGATAAGTCGTTAAGACTTGTATAAAGGTAAATAAGAAAAGAAAATAAAAGAGATGAGTGATTGAGTAGTTATTTTTACTACTTGTTTCAATACTGAATTCACTACTTTTTTTATTTTATAAAAATAAGAGGATGTTTATATATCGTTGAAAATGTTATGGATAATAATAATAGTGATAAAAGACCTTTTGAGGTGTTGTAATTTTTTGCTTCCTTTCGTTAGAGTGGGTTGAGTAGACTTGTTATAAGTCAAAGGTTTGAATAAAGTTTGCGTTTAAGCAAAGGTTTGTATAGTATAGTGACCACCAGATCTTGTTAAAAGATCAATTGTTAGGTTCGTAAAGGTGTGATGATAAAAGAATAAGAGCAGGAACTTTTATAACAAAAGTTAAGACCTGTTTATTGTATGAATATAAAATAAAGAGAAAAGGTGATTTATTCAATTAATTGATGAATGAATTTTTTGGCAAGGGGAGGCAAGGACTAAGGCTATTTATATGTTTTTGAGAGGACATCAGGACTACTTTTTGTATCGATATTTTCAAAAATATGAAAATTTCGTATTGATCTTGTGGTACTCTATTACCAAATTCGTCTAATATGTCACAGTGTAAAAGACCTTTTGAGATCTGCGCTGTACAATATACTAATTATAGAAAAAAATAACCAGGCTTGCTACACTAATTATTATGTTTTCTGAGTCATCATGAGGATGTTGTAAAATGGTTAGGTTTGGGTAAAGGCTTGAATATAATTTGAGTTATATAAGAGTTTTTGTCGCATGACCACCAGATCTTAATAGATCAAAAGAAATAACTTGCGTTATATAAGAATAAAAGTAAAGATAAAAGTGAATCCTACTGATACAAGGCTTCAAGATATGTGTATCGGTAGTTGAGAGTGTTAAAAGAAAAGTAAAAGTATAAAAGAATAATAAAAAGTACTTTAAAATAAAAAATGTATTAGAAAGTAAAAGTCTTTAAATAAAAGAATATAAAGGTGAGTGAGTTATACTGAGAACAGAACTAACTGATCATTAACTGATAACTAGATGATAACTTTATTTAAAAAATATTGAATGTACTTATACTAAAATAATTTAAAATTCATTTGTTTGAACTTCATCTGTTTCAACTCCGCTATTGTTACAATGTATACTTGAGTGCTTATGATGAGTCGTTTCTTGTAACTGACATGGATAACTACCAAAAAGGATCAACAGTGTAACTTGACTAAAATAGAAATAAGTTGTACAAAATATACGACAATAACCATAACTAATGCCATATACTTTTATTCTTTATATTGATGCCCTTTTTGGTATTGTAACTGCTATTTTTGGGAATTTGTTTCAGAGGACGGCATTGTTGAAGGACTAAGTTGTCAAAGGACGAAGTCATCCCAAATAGGAAACCAACAAAAAAATAATATAGTATAAATAAATAACATTATCCTCTACAGCAACAAACCAACACTTTTAGCATCACATTTACTTTTATTTTTATTATCACTTTTATTCTTACAATAAATTCTTATTGTACCTCTTATATAACTCTTTATTGATTCATAAAAGTCCCTTGAAGTCACATTATACTTCATTGTAGCTCTATTTTATCAAGCAAACCTTATTGCTATCTTTATTTGATCTATACAAGATCTGGTGGTCACTTATCAAACCAATTATCATCAAATACCTTATTACAAGGCTACTTTACTATGGCAATGTTGGCGAAACGAAGACAGAGGATGTGGTGGCTATCCGTCCTTGGTACCTCCGATGGTTTACCTGGTCCCACCCTTGTCACCAGGGTTTCGAAAATCAAGTTACAACTTTGAAAGATATAAAGGACAATAGAAGCTTAAAAAATTTTTTATATAATAAATCTGAGAATAAAAGTGCGGCTAGAAAGCCTTTAACCACATCCTCTGTCTTCGTTTCGCCAACATTGCCATAATAAATAATAAATGATATATGATAAATCATAAATCATAAATCATTAAAACTTGCATTAGACGTGCAGAGTATAAGATACTGTAAATGTGGGTCCTGTTATGGCTTAAGGTTATGTTGTTTGATAAGTTTGTACTTGATAGTTATAGTTTCTTGATTGTGTGTCGTGCCTAACACAATTGCCGTTGGCTTCACTCCGACTTCGGATGTGGCTCGGTTTTAATTAGCGTTTTCAAAAATCTTTGTTGTGAGGATACGCCCACGCTGGTGTTGATCTCTTGGTTTGTAGTAGTATTTTTCCAAAGTGTCGCTATTGAGGCTCTAATTTGCATGCATCTTAACTGAGTGAATTGAAGCTCCCTTGGAAATGGCTGATGTACTTGCTGCTGATCTAAGCGAATGTGCCTTGAACTTCTTCATATCAATTCCTGCTTGTTGTAAGTGATGTTTGATCCAGTTGGCCACAGTAATAGGTGAAATTGACTTGA
>NW_019671922.1:347714-350336 GCF_002708625.1 Rhizopus microsporus ATCC 52813 | reverse complement strand
GCTGGACTCTAGTATATTCCCCAAGAACAGTGTATGGTCTTCCGCCAGGTGATATCGAAGGTGTTTGGTGCTTTCACAGAAATACCAGAGATGGTATACAGGGCATAGTTCTTTACTATTCAGAGCTCCTAGTTTAGATGACTTGCTTTCGGACTCTTTGGGTGACCTTGCAATAACTGTTGTACCAACCAGAGTTCCTGTGGTGTCATACTGGAAATGGACATCTCTAAATTGTAGCTTGCCTATATCGGAGCGAGGTCTCCACATAGTTGCCATTGTCACCAAAAGTAAGGTCTTCTGCTGAAGCTTGTCCAAGGGGAGAGAGTCAATTGTGCCCCAACCTACGATCATTGCAATGATAGGCTGAAGGTCATATATTTCTTGATTACTATTGGGAAGTCTACAACTCTTTCTTCGTTTTGCTTGGAAGAATTGAAGAATCAACAAGTTAGACGCAATAGCTGGTTTTTCTGGATGAATGACCTTGAAGACTGAGGCAATTGCTGATCGCATACAGTTTAGTTGCTGAATCGATAGTTCTTTGTGTTGTGTCAAGAACTCTACTATTCTAATTGGCTTATATTCCAAAGGATCTTGACTTGGTTGTTGGTTAACACACCATGTAGCCCATCGCTTCCATTGTATATCATAGTTCTTGTGAGTGTTGCTGTTGTTGGAAGCTTGAAGGTAGTTGATAGTGTTCTCATCCAGTAGCGCTTGTTCTATTTGGTACGACCTGATAACAGCCATGCGGTCAAGGACCATTGCCTGCATAATTTGAATGTTATTGGCATCGTCAGGCTTTGTTGTAGAACCACTGGCCACCAGTATTGGCTCTTCCAACTCGGCGTGATAAGAACCGCTTTCTTTACTCGGCCGGCTTTCAACTTCCTTAATACTTTTGGAATGAACTTCCAAGGTGGGTGCAAATACAAACCTGTTTTCATCCAGCGTTGGTTCCAGGCGTTGGTTACTTCTGCTTGTGGATCCGGATTTTGGCTCCAAAGCCGAGGTAATCTCGTATTCTCTCTCGTAGCGAATGCATCTAGTTGTAGAGGTCCCCATGTTCCTTGGATCATCTTGAAAAAACGTCTCGGCAGCTTCCATTCGTACAGTGGCTTTGCCTTTCGACTTAGCTGATCGGCTTTTACGTTCTTTATTCCTTGTATATGCTGATACTGTACCTGCATATTGTATTTCGCTGTGACTTCTTGAATGTCGAGCGCGAGTTCTTGTAGCCACGGGGAGACTGCCCCTCCTGACTTTCTTGCGTACTTGAGGGCTGTGATACTGTCTGAGAATATCTTGGTCACCGCCCCTTCGTACTCTCTTGCGTGGAGTTTGAGTGCAAATAGAATCGTCTTCAGCTCTCTCACTTTGATGGACTGTTCTTTTTCGTGTGGTGTCCAGAACCCTGATGTTTCTACATGGGGAGACGCTACACCCCATCCCGTGTCTGAGGCATTCACAAAGATTTCCACCTCTGGTTCCTTCTGTTGTATTTGGATTTGGATAGGTTTAAACAAAGTAGAAAATACGATGAGACTGTGTTGTATCTTTATTCAGAATAAAGTGAAAAGAAAAGAGATGATAGCACAATCTATAATTATATATTAAGAAGCTGAGGTATTTAAACTGAGTTGGCTATATTTGATTAAGGTGTAACAGATCTTATAGCAGCATTAGGTTCAACTCTAGATATTGTATTTAAGCACTGAATAGTAGCGTGGATACCACAAGCTGATTGTTTTGATTTTGTTGATAATTTCGTACATCGTTACTGTAATCAGGTCTTCCATTATATCTGTTGTAGTTATCTCGAGCACCATAGTTTCGATTGTACTGATAATTACTGTTGCCATACTGATTTCTGTTATAACGATTAAAGTTGCGTGAGTTTTGGCCACCATTTTGTTGATTATTCAATTCATGACGAATTGTTTGCTGAATCAATTCAATCAAACTTTGTTGCTGACCTGTACCCATATCTTGCTGTCCATGTATATTGTTGTTCCTCTTGATGTCCATCGTTGCTAACTGATTCATGGCTAAGTTTTCTGAATAAACATTCCTATGAGAGGATATTCCACTGAATTGTAAGTTGTTGAGAGGTATTGCTGACATTGTATATTCGTTTGGATCGACTAATTCAATATTGTGATTATTATTATGTTGCTGTGAGTAGTATGGTGTATTGCTGTGATAAATCAATGCTTGGTTGGCATTTCTAGGAATGAATGGGTTGTCCACCATGGCTATTTTTCGAGGTCGATTCGCATTCCACCATCCTTCGGCATGAGTCATCCAATCCTTTAGGGTTTTGGAGCTACATTGGATGCAGAATAATTTGATTTCTCTAATTAATCCAGTCCTGAATCTACTTTCGATAATAGCTTCATTATCAATGTTGGCTAATTCAGCTGCGGCTTGAAGTCGAGATAAGAAGATTCTAGGGTGTTCCTGATCTCCTTGTTGCATATCACTGAATTCTAATTCATATTTTTGAATCAATTCAGGTGTAATGTAATGATTCTTGAGATGTTCAATAGCTTGATCATATTTAAGGTCAGGTGTTTTCCTAAATACGTCTTTTTCAAAGTGTATCTTTGCAGGACCTTTCAA
>NW_019671922.1:341271-344319 GCF_002708625.1 Rhizopus microsporus ATCC 52813 | reverse complement strand
TTGGAAGTTATTGTTTAATCATAGTCCATTTCAAATCAACTATTCAACCAATTCTTCAGGGTGCCTTTGATAAGACGATGATCCCTAATAACAATGATGGATCAGAGTTATTGGATACGCGTACCTTAAAATACAGTTCCTGGTAATCAGCTTAAATAATGATCCGCACAGTTGTTTCAAAGTAACAAGCTGAAGTCGAATAATTGCCAGTTATTGTTTCATATGTGGTTAATAGTTGATCCACTAAGTATGAATACAACAAATAAGATGATTAAAGCATATATATATTATTCTTCCTTGTGTTTGTCCTCTGGTCTAAATAGTAATTATTAATAATCACGTGATTATATTAGTATTACTATAATAGGAACTAAACCCCATAATTGTTATAGAAGACTGTTTAATAGCATATTAAATCAAGATATAATAATAGATTATTAAATTTTTTAATTTATATATTTTGAATATTAGAAAATATTAGTTTAAAATTTAAAAAATGAATTATATATATGTATAAAATATAATGGATGAAGATAAAGAAGATTATCAAACCATTCTAAATTATGAGATAAATAAATTAATTAATAAGGAATGGACTTTTTTAAATGAAAATTGGAATATTTTAGTAAATAAATATAATCATCGTACTGAATTAAAGGAAGTTAAAAATAATAATATTAAAATTGTTAAAGATGTTTTATTAAGTCAATTAGGTTACATACCTGTTTTTTATTTCTTAAATTTTATATATGGTGTTTCTGAATATCCTGGACCATACAAAGAAATAGATAAAGGATTATTAATTTTGTATCATATGGTAAGTGGAAAATCAGGTAGAGATATGCATGAGTTTATGTCTTATACAACATATTATTCACTTTATAAAAAATTTTGGCATTCAAATTTTAAAAGGTTAAGTAAAAAAGTTGATACAGATTTAGGCAAAATGTTTTCAAATATAAGAATTAGAATATTATCTTCATTAATAAATAACCCAACATCTTTTAAAAATGTAACATTATATATCGATGGTCACGATGGAAAAATAAAATATTATGATCCCGATACTAAAACAATGGATATAAAGTCTTATAAATTAGATGGTCCTGGTTTAAGGACACAAATTGTTACTGATAGTAATCAAATGATATTATATGTATCTAAAAGTGAAAAATGTGGAAAGGGTAGTGATGGAACAATGTTTTTGGATATGAAATTATATAATAAAATTCATATAGGAGACTGTATTGCTATGGATGGAGGTTATAACTTATACATAAATAAACTTAAAGAAGATAGTTTAAATTCAGGAAAAGAATTTTCTGACAAAAATTTTGTATATCCTATAAGAAAATAATAAAAACTTATCTGCTTCTGAATTACAATATAATAAAAGATTTGGAAGTTTTAGATCTGAAATTGAAGACCAGTTTTCGGTTTTAGCATCTAAATTTAATAGATTTAATAATAATACTTCTGCAATGCAAATTACAGACATAAAATATTATAATTTACAATTCAAAGTAGCATGCTTATTAAAGAACATGTGGAAAATGATAGATAAGTATAATATTGAAGCCCAACCTCATCATAGGTTATGGTATACAGATGGATTTGAATTTCCTAAAAATGACAGGAAAATAGATATTATGGTAACTGATAAGATACAAGTAGATAAAAATTTTAATGAAATGCTAATATTACAAAAAGAAATTTTAAAATTAAATATAAATGAAGAAATAAAGTTTATATCTGATAATGAAGAAGAAGATATAGAAATGGAAGAAGTTCAAATAAAACGTAAAAAACCCAAAACACCTGTTGTAGTTATTGAAAGCATTATCAAATAAATGTAAAATTATCTATAAATGCTTTTTTATTGTTAAATCTATTTTTATAGTCATCTTCTTTTACGTTTTTACATTTACATTTCGTCAGAGGTCGCTCACAAATTATGCAAAAATTCTCTAAATGGAATTTACAAACATTTTCTTTTATATATTTTCCTTTTAAATTAGATATACAACTTTTATTCTTATAATAAATTTTACATTTTTTTATTTCTTTTTTATTATTATAATTTTTTGGTATAAATTCTTTAATTTTTGTAATATCAAAATTTTTAAATGTATTAATTTTTCTTTCTATTTTTTCTATATTGCTATTGTTTATTACTTCTTTCTCATCTTCTTTTTTATATATTGATTTATCTAATTTATATTTTTTTGAATCTTCAATTATTTTATCATCACTTTTTATTGAAATACTTTTATTATCTACTTTATTCTCTATATTTCTATTACTAATTTTGTAATGAGTTTTACATAAATTATCTCTGTATAGTTTACCATAACATTTGCAATTTTTATTTTCACCCTTTTTAAACTCATAATTACATACAAATTCTAAGAAATTATCTGCATATTCAATGGGAATCATAATATATTTTCTGACCATACTATTTAATAACTATTTTATTATTATATGAAAATTCAATTTTATCTATTTTAATATTTTCAATAAAATGTTTTTATTCTATAAAAAATACCATTTTCATTTAATACATGAACAGTCTCCATACCAAAATCAGAATTAAAGAAAAGAGAAAAAAAGGGGAAAAAAGGGGATTTTACTTTATAAAAAGATATAAAGGATTTATTGATGTTTTAATGAATAATTCTCCTGAGAGAACCAAAAACAAAGCAGTATTTATACTGTTCAAAAAGATAATTTGAAGTCAGTCATTCATGACACAGTGTCACTAGTGACTGACTTTAGAAGTGGGTGGGTGACACCGCATCTTCATCGTCGTTATCGTCACAATAGTTTTGATATTTAAAGTTTTTTTTTTTTTTTGAAAACTGTGCTACAATACCAAAAGGGTATCAACATCATTTAAAGTTCATTTGGTTTAAGGTTCAAACGTTAAATGGAGAAACCTTAATCTCGCAGTCCAAAAAGAATCAGTTATGGTTATTAGTGCTACTGTAAATGTGGGTTCTGTTATGGCTTAAGGTTATGTTGTTTGATAAGTTTGTACTTGATAGT
>NW_019671922.1:339132-340312 GCF_002708625.1 Rhizopus microsporus ATCC 52813 | reverse complement strand
GTAGTTACACTATATTATTTTTTTGTTGGTTTCCTATTTGGGATGACCTCGTCCTTTGACAACTTGGTCCTTCAACAATGTCGTCCTCTGAAACAAATTCCCAAAAATAGTAGTTACACTACAGTACAATGTGCATATAAAGAATAAAAGTATATGACAAAAAGGGTATCACTGTGCAGGTGAAAAATTTCCATTTCAGCCGAACACTTGATGTTACTGCTCCCTGTGAGGATCGAACTCACGACCTTCAGATTATGAGACTGACGCTCTACCGGCTGAGCCAAGGAAGCACCTTGATTTTGGGAAGTACTAAAATTTTATTGTGGCATTGATAAATATCACGTGACACTGGACCTTGTTGAGTGCTTTTGGGAGTTTACCGGATCCGAAAACAGCGTGTTTTTTGGATGTTTTCGGGATGTTTTTGGGATTGATCTTTGAATGTGAATAACTTTACGAATTCTTTATGAAAAATTGTCAGAAAAATCTTAAACGATGCCTCAGATAAATATCTACAAGTGCATATAAAGTAACTTGGAGTTTGTTTGATATATATTTTTTTTCGTAAGTTTTTATTTTTTAGTATAAAAATTTAATTTACACTATAAAAATTTATTTTATTGTAGAAACTAACGCAACATCTACATTCAACATAAAAATTAGAGCATAAAACCATTTTAAACTGCTCAGTTATCTATGCTTTTCATGAAGAAAATGCAAAAAGTAAACAGTAGTTGTGTTTTGACATGGTACAAGCTGTCTAAATTTAGAAGGTGGAGCATTTTCAGCAAAAAGACTTGGAAAAAAATAAAGAAAAAATAACATTGAATCTCAGCTACATGCTGGTATGCAGATGTCAATTAGAGTAATGGAAGGAATGTAAGGATTCATGACTGGTTGGAAGTTATTTCAGTTCTTTAACATAAGCTTTAAAATAATAGAACGTTTCTATTTCATTTAAAGGACTTATTCGTAAAATATAAAGAAAAAGTGAATTCTCTGTAATTTAGTCATTATGTTGGTCATTTAGAAATTAGAAGGCAAGCACCGTCTATACGCGTTATAGTGTAGTTTTTATATTCGTTTGCTGTTCTATCTAAGTGCAAAGTAAGCAGAAAAAGAAAAAGAAAAGATGCTAGTTATAGTTGTGCAATTTGACTTGTTAATTCTCAAAATGTAA